>NW_007256991.1:1140-8197 GCF_000164805.1 Carlito syrichta | reverse complement strand
TGTCTTATCTAGCTGACTTAACTAGAAAGCCATTCTGCTAGCCAGTTGGTTTAACTAGCTATCCACCTAGCTAGCCAGCTGGCTAGTCAGCTAACTTAACTCACTGACATAAGTAGCTATCAACCTAGCTAACCAGTTGGCTAGCCACTTGCTCTAACTAGATGAATTAACTTGCTAGCCAGATGGCTAGTCAGCTCACTCAACTAGCTGACTTAAATAGTTAGGCAGCTCGCTAGCCAGCTGTCTTAACTAGTTGACATCACTAGCTAGACAGGTGGCTAGCTAGTGGACTTAATTAGCTAGATACCAATGTATCCCACTGACATCCCAACTGACTTAACAACCTAGCTTCCTAACTAACCAGCTGGCTAGCGAGGTAAGTTAACTAGGTGACTTACCTAGCTAGCCAGCTGGCAAGCCAGCTGACTTTAGTAGTAGCTAACTACAAAAACTAGGCAGGTGGCTAGCCAGCTGACTTAACTAACTAGCCAGGTGACGTAACTAGCTGACTTAACAAACTAGCTACCTAGCAAACCAGCTGACTTTACTAGCTGAAATAACTAGCTGGCTTCCTTGCTAGCTATCTAGCAAGCAAGCCGACTTAGCAAGCTGACTTAACTGGCTGGCTACCTAGCTAGCCAGTTGACTTTACTAGCTGAAATAACTAGGCGGAAAGCTGTTTAGCCATATGAATTTACTATCTTTTTAACTAGCTATTGAGCTGGCTAGCCAACTGACCCAGTGAGGTGAATTAACTTGCTAGCTAGTTGGTTAGCCAGCTGATTTAACTAGTTGTTTAATGAGCTAGACAGCGGGTCAGCCAAGTGACTAAATTAGCTGGCATTACTAGTAATCCAGCTGACTAGCAGGCTGACTTAATTAGCTCTCTACCTCTGTAGCCATCTGGATAGCCAGCTTTCTTAACTAGCAGACTTTATTAACTAACCAGCTGAGTAGCCAACTGACTTAACTAGATCAATACCTAGCTGACTTAACTAACTATTTTAACTATTTTAACTAGATGACCTGCTTTCTAGCCAGTTGAATTAACTAGCTTGCTACATAGCTAGCCAGCTGTCTACCCAGCTGAATTAACTAGGTGACTTATCTTGCTAGCCAGCTGTCTAGCCAGCTGACTTAACTAGCTGACCTAACGAAGTAGCCAGCTGGCTAGCCAGCAGACTTAACTAACTAACTACCTAGCTAGACAGGTGAATAGCCAGCTGACTTATCTAGCTGACATAACTAGACACCTGATGGCTAGCCAGCTGACTTAACTAACTACATACCTCTATATCCTGCTGGCTTGCCAGCTGACTTAACTACCTAACTACTTATCTAAACTGCTGTCCAGCATGTTGACTTAACTAGGTGACTTAACTAGCTAGCTAGCTGGCTAGCCAGCTGACTTAACTAGCTAGCTATCCTGCCTGGAAGCTGGCTAGCCAGCTGACTTAACTTGCTGACTTAACTAGCTAGCAAGCTGACTTAACTAGCTGACTTAACTAGCTAGCTACTTAACTAGCAAGCTGAGTTAAATAGCTATTTTAACTAGCTAGCTACCTAGCTAGTTAACGTTTAGCTAGTTTACTTAATTAGCTGACATATATCTAGGTAGCTGAAATATCTAGCTGACTTAACTATTTAGCTTCCTAACTAGCCAGAGGACTTAACTAGTTAAATAACTAGCGAGCCAGCAGGCTACCCATCTGAAGTAATTAGCTTTTTAACGAGCTAGCCAGCTGGCTAGACAACTGATTTAATGAACTGAATGAGCTAGCCAGCTAGTTAGCCAGTTGACTAAACTTGCTGACTTAACTAGCTGTCCTGCTGGCTAGCCAGCTAAATTAATTACCTAGTTACATATGTAGCCAGCAGCATAGCCAGCTAATTTAACTAGCTGACTTAACAAAGTAGCCAGTTGTCTAGCCAGCAGACGTAACTAGCTAGCTGCCTGGCTAGGTAGCTGTATAGCCAGCTGTTTTAACTAGCTGACATAACTAGGTAGTTTGATTCCTAGCCAGCTGACTTAACTGGCTACGTACCTCCCTAATCTGAAGGCCTGGAAGCTGAATTAACTCCCTACCTACCTGGATAACCTGCTGTCCAGCACGCTGACTTAACTAGGTTACATAACTAGCTAGCCAGCTGGCTAGCCAACTGCCTTAACAAGCTAGCTATCCTGCTAGGCAACTGGCTAGACAGCTGTCTTAAGTAACTGACTTAACTAGCTAGCCTGCTGCATTATCTAGCTGACTTAACTAGCTAGCTACCTAGAAAGCCAGCTGACTTAACTAGCTGACTTAACAATCTAGCTACCTAGATAGAAACCTGGCTGGCCAGATGACTTAACTAGCTGTCTTTACCTGCTAGCCAGCTGACTGGACAGCTGAATAAACTACCTGTCTTAACCAACTTGGTAGATGGCTAGCCAGCTGACTTAACTAGCTAGATACCTAGCTAACCAGCTGGAAAGCCAGCTGAATTAACTAGCTGACTTAACTAGCTATCCCACTTGCTGGCCAGCTGACTTAACTAGCTTTCTAGCAAGCTGACTTAACCAGCTAGGTACCTAACTAGGCAGCTGGCATAGATAGCTGTCTTAAGTAACTAGCTACCTAGCTAGCTTTCTAGCTATCCAGCTGACTTAACTAGCTTAATTAACTAGCTAACTCCCTGACATAACTAGCTGATATATATCTAGCTTCCTATCTAGCCAGCTGAATTAACTAACTGAAATAACTAGATAGCCAGATGACTAGCCATCTGACTTAACTAACTTTTTATCTAGCTAGCTAACTGGATAGCCAACTGACTTAACATGCTGGATTAACTAGCTAGCCTGCTGGTTGCCAGGTGACTTAACTAGCTAACTTAACTGGCAAATCAGTTGGCTAGACAGCTGCCCTAAATAGATGGCTACCTATCTAGCCACCTGGCTAGCCAGCTGACTTCCCTAGCTGAATTTAGCTAGCAAGCTGGCTAGCCAGCTCACTTAACTATCTAGCTACTTACCTAACCAGTAGGCAAGCTTGCTGACTTAACTAGCTGACTTGAACAGCTAGCCTACTGGTAAGCAAACTGAGTTATCTAGCTAGCAACCTACCTAGCCAGCTGGCTAGACAGCTGACTAAACTAGCTGTCTTAACCAGCTACCCAGTTGGCTACACAGCTTATTTAACTCACTGACATCACTAGGTAGCCAGGTAGCTATCTACCTGACTTAACTAGCTAACTACCTACATTGTCAGTTTGCTTGCCAGCTCTCTTAACTAGCTGAATTAACCAGCTAGCCAGCTGGCTAGCCAACACAATTAAGTGGCTCACTACCTAGCTAGCCAGCTTGCTAGCCAGCTGACTTAACTAGCGGACTTAAGCTAATTACTTAGCTAGTCAGCTGACTTAAATAGTTATCTAACTAGCTAGCTGCCTAGCTAGCCAGCTGACTTAAGAAATTAGCTAACTACCTAGCTACCTAGTTAACAAGCTGATTTAAATAGTTAGCTGCCTTGCTAGCTAGCTGACTTAACCAGATGGCTACATAGTTAACTTACTCGTTATTTAACATTCTAGCTAGCTGACCTAATCATCTGTCTTTACTTGTCAGCTAATGAGCTAGCTAGCTGACACAACCAGCTGACTTAACTCATTAGTTAACTAGCTAGCTGACTGAGTAATCCAGCTGACTTAACTGGTTAGCTACCTAGCTAGTTAGCCTACTCAAAACAGCTGACTCAATCTGTTTGTTAACAACCTAGCCTACTGACTCAACCAGTCGATTTAACCCATTAGTTAACTAGCTAAATGCCTGAATCGACCTGCTGACTTAACCCATTAGCTAACTGCCTAGCTAGCTGTCTTAACCAGTTTACTAAATTAGGTAGCTGACTTAACTAGCTGACTTAGATAACTGACTTAACTACTTAGCTAGCTGACTTCACTGGCTGACTTAACTAGTTAGCTAGCTGACTTAACTACCTGAATTAAATAGTTAGCTAACTATTTAGCTGGCTGCATAACTAGCTGACTTAACAAGTTAGCAAACTAGGTGGCAGGCTTTAGTAGCTGACTTAAATAGTTAGCGAACTAGTGAGCTAGCTGTCTTAGCTAGCTGACTTAGCTACCTAGCTAATTAGCTAACTGAGTTAACTAGCTGACTTTACTAGTTGGCTAAAGAGATAGCTAGCTGACTTAACGGGTTGGATAATGAGGTACCTAACTGTATGAACTATTTGGTAAACGAGTTAACTATCTGTCTTAATTAGTTGGGTAACGAGTTAGCTAGGTGACTTAACTTGTTGGTGGGTGATACAGACGGCTTCTGATCTGTTTTAACACGTTGACCGACTACTCGGCTGACTTGTTAGCTGGCTTAAGCAGTCGGCCATCTAGTTGGCCAACTAGTTAGCTTGGTTAATTAGTTGACTGATGAGTTGGCCCACAAGTTAGCTCTGTTAACTAGTTGGCTGGCAAGTTTGCTCACCTAACTAGTCGGCTGACTAATTGGTCGACCATTTAGCTGATCTAATGTGTCGGTCCACAAGTTAGCTGACCTAACTTGTCTGCTGACTAGTTGGCCGAGTAATCAGTCAATTGGTTAGCTGACTTAAATAGTTGTCAGGCTAGTCGACTGATCGTCTAGCTTACTTAACTTGTCAGTTGGCGAGTGAGCCTTACTGGTCAGCTGACTTAACTATACGGTCTGTGAGTGAGCAGACTGCTCAGCTGACTTAACTATTCAGCTGGCAAGTGAGCTGACTGGTCAGATGACTTTAGTCAGCTAGCGAGTGAGCCGAATGGTCAGAAGAGTTAACTAGTTAGCTGGCAAATGAGTCATCCAATGAGCTGACTAAACTAGTCAGCCGGCAAGAGACCCGACATGTGAGTTACCTTAAATAGTCGGCCGACAAGTGAGCTGACTGGTGAGCTTATATAACTCTTCAGCTGGCGAGCAAGTCGACTAGTTAGCTGTCATGCGAGCAAGTTGACAAGTTAGTTGACTTGCTGACTGGCGATTGAGCTGACTAGTTTGCTGACCGGTTTGCAGGCAATCGAGCTGACTAAATTGCTGACCTGATGGAAAGCGAGCCAGCCCACTAGCTATCTGACCAGATAGCTGAGTTGCTAGTCGACTAGTTAGCTAAGTAAATAACTGATTTGATAGCTGACTTAACTAGCTAGCTGACTATCTAGCTGACATAACTAGCTACCAAACAAGGTATCTAACTCTCTAGCTTGCTGACTTCACTAGCTAGCTGAATAGTTAGCTGAGTTGCTGTTTGACTTAACTAGTTAGTTGGCTAGCTTGTTGATTAACTAGCTGACTAACTACTCGCTGGATAGCTGACTAGCCAGCTGACTTGATGAGTTAGTTAACTGGTTGTCTACAAGGCTAGCCAGCTGGCTTAACTAGCTAGCTAACCAGCTGACTAGCTAGCTAGTGGGATGACCAGGTGGATAGCCAGCAGGCTTGTATAATCATCTGGATGAATGGACAGTCAGATAGCCAGCTGGATTAGCTAGCCAGGCACACTGTTGTTTAGCCAGATAACCAGCTGCCTTAACTAGTGGGCACCTAACTGACCAGTCTGCTAACCCTCCAGCTTAACTTGCCAGCCACCTAGATAGCCTGTTGGCTAACCAGCTACTTAACTAGCTGACTTAACCAGATAGCCATCCAGCTAGCCAGCAGGCTTAACTAGCTAGCTACCTAACAAACCAGCTGGCTAGCCAGGTCACTTAACGCTGAATTAACTAGCTAGCCAGCCGGCTAGTCAGCTTACTTAATTACATAGCTACCTACCTGGCCAATTGGATAGCCAGCTGACTTAACTACCTGACTTAAACTAGGCAGCTGGCTAGTCAGCTGATATAACTAGTAAGCTACCTAGCAAGACAGTTGGCTAGTCACTTGAATTAACTAGCTGACTTAACTAGTTAACCAGCTGTCTAGCCTACTGACTCAACTAGCTGACATAACTAGATAGCCAGCTGGCTAGCCTGCTGACTTAACTAGCAGACATGACTAGCTAGAGAGGTGGCTAACCAGCTGACTTAAATAGCTAGCTCCCTATGTATCTTGCTGGCTTGCCAGCTAACTTAACAAAGTAGCTGCACAGCAAGGCTGCTGGCTAGCCAGCTGATTAACCAACAGACTTAACTAGCTAGCTGCACAGCTTGTCAGGTGACTTACTAGCTGAAATAACTATCTAGCTACATAGCTACCTAACTGCCTAGCTAGGCAACTTAACCAGCTGACTTAACTAGCTATCTACCTAGCTAGCAAGCTTAATTAACTAGCTGAAATAACTAGCTAGTAAGCTGTCTAGACATCTGACTTAACTAGTTTTTTAACTAGCTAGTGAGCTGGCTAGCCAACTGACTTAATGAGGTGACAAATAGCTAGCCAGCTGGTTAGTCAGCTTAATTAACTAGTTTATTAATGTGTTAGGCAGCTGGTCAGTCAGTTGACTATACTATCTGACTTAACTAGATGTCCATGCGGCTAGCCAGCTGACTTAACTAGCCCTCTACCTCTCTAGCAACATGGATAGCCAGCTGATTTAACTAGCTTACATAACTACCTAGCCAGCTGGCTAGCCACCTGACTTAACTAGGTCACTACCTAGCCAGCCAGTTTGCTAGACAGCTGACTTATCTAGCTGTCTTAACTAGCTAGCCTGCTTTCTAGCCAGTAGAATTAACTAGCTTGCTACATAGCTAGCCACCTGGCTATCCAGCTGAAATAACTAGGTAACTTATCTAGCTAGCCAGTGAAATACTCAACTAATAACTAGCAGCTATGTAGCTAGCCAGCTGCCTTCTCAGCTGACATAACTAGGTGACATAACTTGCTAGCCAGCTGGCTAGACAGAAGACATAAATAGCTAGCTAACTAGATTATAAATTGACTATCCAGATGTCTTAACTAACTGACTTAACTAGCTAGGCAGCTGGCTAGCCAGCTGACTTAATTGCCTAACTACCTACCTAGCCGTCTGACATAACTAGCTGACATAACTAGCTCTCTACCTAGATAGCTAGCTGGCTAGCTAGC
>NW_007256991.1:0-499 GCF_000164805.1 Carlito syrichta | reverse complement strand
AGCTAGCATGCTGACTTAACTAGCTGACTTAAGCAGCTAGCTACCAATCTAGCCAGCTGGTTTCTCTAGCTGGCTTAACTAGCTAGCTATCTAGCTAGCCAGCTGAATTAACTAGCTACCTAGCTACCATAATTAGCTGACTAATACAGCTAGTTTTCTAGCTAGCCAGCTGATTTAACTAGATGAAATAACTATCTATCCAGATGGATAGCCATCTGACTTAACTAGCTTTTTAATTAGCTAACAAGCTGGATAACCAACTGTCTTAATGAGCTGACAACTAGCTAGCCAGCTGGTTTCCAGCTGACTTAACTAGCTGACTTGACTTACAAGCCAGCTGGTTGTCAACAGACTTAACTACCTGACTTAACCAGTTTGTCAGCTGGCTAGCCAGCTGACTTAACTAGTTGTCTACATATCTAGCTAGCTGGCTAGCCAGCTGACTTACGCAGCTGACTTAAGCTAGCATGCTTGCCAGCCTAGCTATCAATGTAGCCAG
>NW_007256990.1:172908-174246 GCF_000164805.1 Carlito syrichta | reverse complement strand
TCCATTATTGTTTGATATCTACATTTGGATTTGAGACCCTTCATTCTGGGGACTTTTCATTGTTTGTATTCCAAAGTCAATTTTCTCAGTGTCTGCTCTCCCAGGCGTCTGGGAGAGACCCATACTCTTCTTTTGGTTTTTCTTCATTTCTGTAGATTTTTCTCCCTTTACCCCTTTCCCTCCCCCTCTTCAATTCTGTTTTTGAGGGAAGGTGGGGTTGCTTTTATTTCTCTTCTGCAATGACCTGTTCTTCCTTATGAGGGTCTTCTGGTTTTGTTCACTTTTCCCTCTGCTTTACAGTCTGTCTATTCAGCACTTTGCAGTCTTGGTCCCTAGATTTAAAAAGGGGGTATATAGAAGAGGAAAATAATGGAGGAAGGGGGGGTCAATAGGGAGTCAGAAAGAGAGAAGCACGAGGGGGAAAATAGATATACATACCATCTATCAGGTGAGAACGAGACACAGGGCTGGGAAGAGGTGAAGAAAGACACGTAAGAAAGAGTACTGATAGCTACATAGTACTATAGAGTACTGAAGCAACACAGAGACAGGGCAATAAAATCGAGAAACAGTGTAAGTCAGAAGGTAAACAACAAACGTGATCTAAACCAACAGTTACAATGATAAAATCATAACTCAAAATAAGCAAAAGAGAGAAGTGTGAGAGGGATAACAGATATACATACCAGCTATCAGGTGAAAAACAGTCACAGGACCGGGAAGAAGTGAAGAAAGACACGTAAGAAAGATTCCCTAAGGAGTACTGATAGCTACACAGAGACAGGTCAATAAAATCGAGAAACAGTGTAGATCAGAAGGTAAACAACAGACGTGGTCTAAACTAACAGTTACAATGATAAAATCATAAGTCAAAATAAGCAAAAGAGAGAAGTGTGAGAGGGAAAAGAGATATACATACCAACTATCAGGTGAGAGAGAGACACAGGGCTGGGAAGAAGTGAAAAAAGACAGGTAAGAAAGATTCCCTAAAGAATACTGATAGCTACACAGAGACAGGCCAAAAAAATCAAGAAACAGTATAAGTCAGAAGGTAAACACCAAACGTAATCTAGACCAACAGTTTCAATGATAAAATCATAAGTCAAAATAAGCGATCAGACTAGAGTCACTCCTGTGATCACCGATTCCAGCCTCTCCCTTTTGTTTTTTGTTGCAGCATAGGGGTCGGGCTTTGTCTCTTGTTTCACGCTGTTGCCTTAGGAACTGAGGTAAAGTTTGTTGATAGGTGGGCGGGGCAATGGAAGTCTCTGCCTGGAGAATAGCAAGGTAGTTTACCCAGATCTGTTTTTCTCCACAGATCTTGTCTGGGTCCCCCGG
>NW_007256990.1:165557-172197 GCF_000164805.1 Carlito syrichta | reverse complement strand
TGGGGGATGGGGGTAGCGAAGTAATAGCCTTTTTGGGAACTCACATTCAGAGAATCTCACCAGTTCACCTATGCTGTCGCCATCTTGGTCAAGATTTTTTAAGGAAGTCTATTTGGATTTTTAAAATTAAACTCATGTCCTGTTACTACAAAGCATTTCCCTAGTGATAAATGATGCTGAGCACGTGCTTGTCATCTGCATATCTTCCTTGATGAGGTGTTTGTTCAGACCTCTTACCAACTTTTAAAAGAGTTGTTTGTTTTATGGTTGAGTTATAACACTCTTCATAGATTCTGGATACAAATGCTTCATCAGTTATTAGATTTGCAGATAATTTCTTCAAGTCTCTATTTGAGCTCCTTTACTGACTGAAAACATGCATTTTCCAGTTTGAGGAAAGAGAAATGATAAATTTCTAACTCACAGGTTCTGGATAAATGATTTTAATGGTTAGGGAATGGGGATGAGAGGTGTGGTAGGGAACTTTTAGAAAATGCTTCAAAACAAATATCACAATTAAAATGTTCCAGTTTGTTAATGCAAAACACCATGTTCAGCTAAAACCACAAGCCCCTTCCTGTAACGCCCTGCTCAGTGCCTGCAGCCAAAACCACGAGCTTGTTTTATTGTTACAAAAAGGTACAAAACTTTCCACCCTGAGAAGTCCCTTCCCCCCAAAGCCAATGTAAAAGATATATAAGCTGAAACCCGACTGCGATCGTGCCCAGCCTTTGTGACTAGAGTCCGCTGGGCCAAACACTGGCATTCCAGAAATAAATGCAACTTCCTGCTTACCAGTCTCAGTGTCATGGTCTCTCTGATTTGTTTTTCTGCAACAGAGGTAGATGGCAATGTAACACGTTTATCTTTCTATGTCCTTAAATATACTTTCAATTTTCTTGTGTGTGTATAAATTAGCCACTCAAAACATAAACTGTATGAACATCCATTATACTCATAAAACACTTAGTAGATCCTGTCCAGATTATGCATTCAGACTCAGATTCTGACCAATTATTCTAGGACTAATAATCTTTTTCCTGAGCTATTTTCTGTAAAAGGTAGAAGACAATATATGGATAAATCCTCTCACTAAAAGCAGCTGAAATGCCATGTTAAATATAAAAACCATCTTAAATGTATCAAAGAGAGATTGCAAGAAATTACCAAGCCTTGGAAAGAAGGAGGAAATGTTCCTTGCCTCCACAGAGCACAGGAACATGGGAGGTGAGGAAAGGCTCCCGAAGTTCATTGCCCCAAAGCCCAACCATGAAGGCCTAGCATTTCCAGTTTCTTGCCTTTGGTTTTGCCAAATTCATGTGAGGGAGAGTTGTTGGGAGTCCCAGTTCGTGGATAAGTGAATAGGCTGTCTCCTTCATTGAACCTTACTTTCTAATTTCAGTGTAAAAGCAATAAACTTATTTGGCAAAGTAATCCATGAGCACAGTAGAGAACAAACAGGATATATTGAGAGGCTTTAGTCCTTTCATAATCTCTACCAGCTTCCCTAAGCTACCAAAAATAAGAAAAATTTCTAAGAAAATAGAACATACATTCTCAACAAACGCACCTTCAAGAAAAGTCCCCTAGTCGCCCTTCCTTCCAATTAGATTGCTGATTCAAAGCTAGTTTTACAAGGAAAGTCTGGACAGCCCTACACACATGATGCCTCTTCAATGGTGGCTGCCAATGACTTTAGGCCACAAGAGATGGGGTGTGAAGAGAACATGGGTTTTGGAGTAAGACTGGTCTGATTTTGACCTCAGCCAGTACTATTTTTGTGTGGTTTTGGCATAGTATTTATCATTTCTAAACTTTGATAAGCAGAGGTAATATACCTCCAATTCATGCAGTCTGTCAATGTGGCATGGTTCCTTGCCCTTTACCACCTTCTATGCCTACCTTCATTCATTAGGGATGAGATTTTCTCCATAACAGTCAATCAGTGCTATGCTGTGAATGACAATCTATATCAGTCTATGAGAAGATATTTGTTCTGAAAGTGTCTTCTGTAAGACACATGAGAAGCCAGGAATTGCTGCCCCCTTTGCAAGCACTAGATACAGTAGCAGTACAATGTCAGAATCTTTGAGTTATGGGGAGATAAGGAAAGAGGACTTGAGATTTAGGGAGGGAGAACACCTGGGTGCTCATGTGAAGGATATCAAGCACCCCCTACAGTTAAGGGAGGGGAAGAATACAAAAATGTCTAAACCATCGTCTTAATTGTGCATGTACTTTTGGTCAATCAAGGATCCTCAGCTTGAAGTAAGAAGTCTAACTAGAGACCACATTAAGTTGCACACAAACACACACTCTGTATATGGGTGAATAAAATAAAAGATCCTTCTCACAAGGATTTGCAACCAAAAGTTAAGTCACCTGGCTGGTCCAAATTGGGAATTCACTGATAACTCTAAGTCCATCCAGCCTTGTAGAGCCTGCACTGAGCTATATACAATGATACAAGATCATCAGTGTGAAGCACCTAGACCAAGGTTGGGAATAAAAAAATATACAATAACTGTGTTATTTCCTTGGAGGAACAAAATACTTTAGAGTTAAAGAGGTTGGATCCTCTAAGATCAGGACAAGGGTGACCAACCATTACTTCTACTTAAAATCCTAGGAGAGCAGTTAGACAAAGAAAAGAATCTAAAAAGTAAAGGAAGAAAAAAATTATCTCTGTTTGCAGATGACATGCTCCATGATCTTGTATGGAGAAATCCCTGAAAACTTCACACACACACACACACACACACACACACACACACACGCTCATTACCTAATTCAATAAAGTTACAGGGTATAAAATCAACATTAAAAATCAGTTGCATTTCTATACTTTAACAACAAACTATCTGAAAAGAAAATTAAGAAAATAATTCCATTTACTATTGCATCAAAGGCAATAAGGTATTTAAGAATTAATTTAACTGAGGGGGTGAAAGATCTGCATACTGAACACTATGAGACATTTCTTAAAGAAATTGGAGGAGGTACAACACATGAAAGTATATTTCATGTTCATGTAGGGAAGAATTAATGTTGTTAAAATGTTTGTGTAACCCAGAGAATCTATAGATTTAATTGCATTTCTGTCAGTATTCCAATCACACTTTTTACAGAAATAGAAAAAAATCCTAAAATTGGATTTGGAACAATGAAAAACACTGAATAGCCAAAATAATCAAGAAAAACAAAAATGAAGGCATAACTCTTATTGATTTCAAATTATATTACAAAGCTACCGTACTCAAAACAGTGCAGCACTGGCATAAAAAAGACATACAGATCAATGGAAAAGAATCAAACCCCAGAAATATTTGACAAGGCAATTACGAATACACAATGAGCAAAGGATAGCCTGTTCACTAAACACTCAATGTTTGAAAAACTAGTTATCCACAAGCAAATAAATAAAATTAAATAAAATCAGACCCCTATCTTACAACAAAAACTAACTCAAAATGTATAAAAGTCTTAAATGAAAGACCTGAAACTATAAAACTCTTAGAGAAAAATATAGGAGAAAAGCTTCTTGACATTGACTTTGGTGATGACTGATTTTTTTGGCTATGACACCAAAGCACAAGCAACATAAACAAAAAACAAAAAGTGGAGCTACATAAAACTTACAGCTTTTGCACAGCAAAGAAAACAATCAAGAAAATTAAAAGGAAGCCTACAGAATGGAAACCATGTATCTGACAAGGATTTAATATCCAAAATCTGTAAGAAACTCCTGCAACTGAACAGCAAAAATAATAATAATCCAATTTTAAAAGGGGCAAAGAACCTGAATAGACATTTATTCAAAGAAGACATATAAGCAGCTAAAAGGTACATGAAAAGGCACTCAAATTCTGTTTTTTCAGAGATATGCATATTAAAATCACAGTAAAATATCACCTCACACTTTTTAGGTTACTATTATCAAAAGGCAAGAGCTAAGTCTTGGTGAGATGCAGAGTAAGAGAACCCTTGTACACTGTTGGTAGGGATATAAATTGATACAGTCACTATGAAAAATGGTATGGGGGTTTCTCAAAAAATTAAAACTAGAACTACCATATCACCTAGCAACACCACTTCTTGAGCATATATCCAGAGGAAATGAAATCCGTGTCTCAAAGAGATGTTTCTCTATGGCCACTGCTACATTATTCCCAATAGCCAAGACATGGAAAAAATCTAAGTGTGTATCAACAAACTAATATATAAAACAACTGTAGTATATATACAACAGTCAATAGTATTCCCCTAACAAAGAGATACATTCTCTCATTTCAACAAAACAATGAACCTTGAGAACATTATGCTAAGAGAAATAAGTCAAGTAGAGAAAGACACTGTGTGAGCTCATTTGTATGTAGAATTGAAAAAAGTTGAACTCACAGAAAGAGAGAATAAAATGGTGGTTGCCAGGGCTTGAGAAATTGAGGAAATGGAGAGATGTTAGTCAAACTGTACACATTTTCATAAGATTTGTATAAAATCAATAAGTTCTGGGGGGTCTAATGTACAACATGGTGACTATGGTTAGCAATATTGTATTATACACTTGACATTTGCTTAGTGAGTTGATTTTCAATTCTCCCACCACACACACACACACACACACACACACACACACACACACACACACACACAATAAGTATATGAGCTAATGGATAGGTTAATTAGCTGCTTTGTGGTAATTATTTCACAACGGATACATACATCTATCAAAACATCATATGGTGTAAAGTAAAATATTCAATTTTATTTGTCAATTGTACCTTAATAAAGTTGGAGGAAAAGATGAATGTAAACAGAAGTCCATCAAGTTGTACCCCTTAAATGTACACAATTTATTTTATTTTAAAGGTGTGGGATACAAGTTAGGATTGGGTACATAAGTGACCTAGCCAGAGATGAGCATCCCATTGTACCTCACTTGCCAGGATTAGAATCAGGCACCCTTACTGATGTTATGTGCCCTTTGTCCCCCTCCCTCCCATCAACGTGTCTCACCACTGCCAATCCCTTTTTTTTGTAGTATTATGATGGGTGTACATGGTCGACTTATGAGTGAGAACATATGGTACTCAGTCCTTTGTTTCTGTGATAGATAACTGAGTATGATAGACTCCAAACCCAATCAAGTTGCTTTGAAGTCCATAATTTTGTCCTTCTGTGTACTATTCCATTGTGTATATGTACCACTTTTTAAATTCAGTCCAGTTTTAATGGGCAGCATGATTGGTTCCATGTTTTTGCTATTATAAATAGTACATATGCATGCACAGTTATCTTTTTTGTAGAATGATTTGAGTTCTCCAGGTATATTCCCAAAAAAGGGATTGCTGGATCAATGGAAGTTCAAATTGTAGTTCTTTTAGAATTCACTGCTCTGTTTTCCATAGAGGATGAACTAGTTTGCAGTACCACCAACAGTGTAGAAGTGTTCCCTTTTCTCCATATCCTCGCCAGCATCTGTTGTTTTTTGTTTTATTAATGATGGCCATTCTTGAGGCAGGGAACCCTTCCTCCAAGTCTTATAAAAGCCTTCCCAGAAAAATGAAAGGGTTCTTCTCACCCCATAAGATAAGAACTTTCTTAGATGATACACATTAAAAAGAAATGTGGCTCCAATCTGTAATGCACAAGTGTAACTCTGCTGTAAGCTTGAGCTATGAAATACCCAATTAACCAGTATGTTACTAATAAGCAAGACTTATCGAAAGACAAGGAAGCTAAAAATGTATAAAAGGTATAAAAGGCAATGCCCCCTACACTTGGGGCTCAGTCTTTGGATGTGAATCTGCTGAGCTGGTGCCAGCACAAATAGACGCTGTTTTCTGGCAAAGTAGCCTTGGTGTCCCATCTCTCTCTGTAGAGATTCCCGCTACATTTCTGGTGCACTGGCCAGGAAGCAAGGGGCGGAGACTGTGTTTCCACCTCCCTTGCCCCCCAGGGGTACGACCCCCAGGATGCCAGCAGAGGTGACCCCACCTGGCGCCAGCAGACTGCTTGATCCGTAGGGGACTAGCCCTCCCAGCGTGCTGAGATGAGGACCTTGGAAAGGCAGTGGAACCCAGTGAGGCACAGGAAACAGTCAAGGGAGCCACACCCGTTAGATTGGTAAGAACCCGGGTTCAGTTGGGTAGACCTGCACGTAAGAGGCAGAAGGGGAGCCTGATCACCTCCTAGAGTTTCCCGAGTTGTCCCACAGGGGGATGAAACCGTAACTCTTAAGGCAATGGGTGGTGGGTTGGAGACATTGTGTGAATGTGAGTGGGCTAGACGTCACCTAGTGGCGAAGTGAGTGCTATAGCCCTGATTTGGTTCCGGTGGTGAACACAAGGCTAAACAGCAGAAGTAGATTCAGGTGGGGAACTTCATATGGCTAAACGGAGGGAGTAAGTCCTGTAGTGGGACCAAAACCTGGTCAGGGGGTTATACCGACTCATCTCTTGCCAAGAAGGCACTTGAAGCCGAGTTCGGTGGCTCAGCCTGTAATCCCGTGCCTTGGGCAGCAAGACCTCATCTCTACAATAAATAAATAATAAAAAAAAAAATCAGCCGGGAGTGGTAGCGCATGCCTGTAATTCCGGCTACTTGGAAGGCTGAGGCGGAAGGATCGCCGGGGCCCAGC
>NW_007256990.1:128254-165476 GCF_000164805.1 Carlito syrichta | reverse complement strand
ACCCCAAAAAAAAAAAAAAAAAAAAAAAAAGCAGGCACTTGAAATATTTCCTATTATGGGAAAACGGCATCCTTAGTCAAAACCTGGTCGGGGGAATTATACTGACTCGCCTATTGCCAGAAGGCACCTGAAATATCCCTGAGAGGGGTATGGCTAGAGAAGGGTGAAGCAGCTGTCCAATCCTCTTAACCCCCCCATTCCTTTCCATATTGTGTGTGATTGTCTTCTTTTAGTGGAGGAAAAGACGACAATCACAGTAAGCTTACCTCATGGTAAAGAATTTCAAAAGGGGATATTCAGGGAATTACGGTATTAAATTTACTGCAGGAAAACTTCGGACCCTCTGTGAAGTAGATTGGCCTTCGGTTGGGGTGGGGTGGTTCTCTGAGGGGTCGCTAGACAAGAGACTAGTTATTAAGGTGTTTGACGTCATTGTAGGGGATCCAGGCCACCCTTATCAATTTCCCTACATTGCCTGTTGGTAGGATGGAGTCCTCTCTCACCTACCTTGAATAAAAGTCTGTCTAGAAAACAGTTATAGAATAATGCTGGCCCAAGCAACAGCCCTCTCAAGGTACCAACCAGAGTAAAGAAAAAAACCCATTCTGTCTGAGGAACCTGAGGAGACCTCCCCTCCGACCCCCGCCTCACACACCACTGCACCCCTCCTTGCTACCCACACCCCCTGCAATTGCTGTAGCTGAAGTTGTGTCAGAGGTTGGCCTCAGGCCAGAATCTGCCCTTTCCTCAAGGTCACCTGAAACGTCCCAGGTAGCAGCTACTCCAGAGCCGCCAATGTTAACTCCTGACATCCCTGCAGGAAGACACCAGGGAAACTTTTCTAACAGCCACACTCCCCATGGATGTCAAGAGACTTTACAACGGCTATTAAGGGAAACTAGAGGGCCCCTATACTACAATCCAGTTGACCAAATCCAAGTGTGGGGGGGGAACAACGTACTTTTATATATTAGTCTTTTACCACCACTGACCTTCTAAACTGGAAACATCATTCCCCCTCATATACTAAGAAACCTCAGACCATGACTGATCTAATGCAGTCCATCACTTAGACCCACAAGCCCACTTGCACTGATTGCCACCAACTTCTCTTAACTTTGTTTAACACTGAAGAACGTTGTTGCATTACTCAGGCTGCTTTAAAATGGATAGAGGAACATGCACCTGAGGGAGCACTGAACTCACAAATATATGCCCAAAGACATTTCCCCAAGGAAAATCCCCAATGGGACCCCAATGATTGCTCTGAATTTCAAATGCTCAAAAGTTATCAAGAGGCCCTTTTGGGTGGTATGAAGAAAGGAGGGAAAAAGGCCATAAGTATGAATAAAACCTTAGAGATGCTCCAAAGCCCCAAAGAGAGCTCCAGCCAAGTTTATGAGAGGTTATATGAGAAATTCCATCTTCACACTCCCTTCAACCCAGAGGCAGCTGAAAATCAGTGAATGATCAATATAGCCTCTGTTAGTCAATGGCAGGGAGATATCCTGAGTGAGTTACAGAAATTAGAAGGCTTTATTGGGATGAATACCAGTCAGCTAATTGAGGTCGCAACAAAGATATTTGTTAATCAGGACCAAGAGGCCCAGAGAGAGGCAGACCAGAAAATGAAAAAGAAAGTAGACCTGCATGCTGCTGTTTTGGCAGAGCAATGCACTCAGGGAATTGCCCTGCCAGGCCGAGGCTGGGCAAGTTGAGAGTCCAGCAAGAAGGGCTACCTCACCCAGTGATAAGATTAGGGAGGAACCAATGCGCTCACTGCTTCAAAGAGGGGCACTGGAAAAATGAATGCCCAGAGCCGGAGGATTTCTGTATGGCCCCTCAAGGGAGAGGGAGAGGCCAGATAGTTCAGAGATGATAGCAGCCTGTGCCCCAACTGTATGTGGCTCCCGAGAATCATTTTGTTGGCCTACGGAGAAGACTAGGACAGACCAGGCTCCATTTTACTAGGCCCCCAGGAGCCTATGGTCTGAATGACTGTGTGGGGTTGGCCCCTTGACTTCATGGTAGACACAGAGGCAGAACATTCTGTAGTAACCCAGTCTGTGGGCCCTCTTTCACCAAGACAAGCTACCATTGTGGGAGCCACAAGTGACTGAGCACATCACCCCTTTTTACAGCCCCAACAATGCAATCTAGGGGGCACAAAGTTGTCCATGAATTCCTGTACCTCTCAGATTGTCCAGTGGCTTAATGGGCTGAGACCTCTTGGAAAAACTGCAAGCCCAAATAACCTTCTACTCCAGTGGCCAGGCAGCTTTATCTCTGGGGAGTCTTGAAGCAAAAATCATGACTCTTGCAGTTCCCCAAGGGGAAGAGTGGTGCCTCTATAGCCTCATAGAGAAGCCATGGTAAGAATGAACTTCCCTTCAAGGTGTCTGGGGTATGGGCTGAGGATAATTCCCCTGGACTAGCCAAGAACAAACCCCCAATATTGATAGAACTAAAGCTAGGGACTGTGACCATCCATCAGAAACAGTATTTAATCCCTCACAAGGCACAGGTTGGGATCCCAAAGCACCTGGAGAGACTTTTAAAATATAGAATCCTCCGGCCCTGTCAGTTGCCCTGGAATACACTGCTACTGCCAGTTCATAAACAGGGGACAGATGATTATAGATCAGTTCAAGACTTATTGGTAATAAATCAAGCCACTATTACTTTACACTTAACTGTCCCCAACCCCTACACTCTCCTAAGTCTTATCCCCACAGAAGCTGCCTACTTTACCTGTTTAGACCTCAAAGATGCTTTCTTTTGTGTCCACTTGGCTCCTCAAAGTCAGCTGATTTTTGTTTTTCAATAGAAAAATCCTGATAACGGCAACAAAAGCCAATTGACTTGGTTTCAAAAATTCCCCAATCCCACAGGGTTTCAAACATTCCCCAACCACAGGTTAGTCATAGCACTAACCTCTGACTTAAAGGCCTTCCTAGCAGGTGAGTACAGCTGTATGTTGTTCCAATATGTTAATGATATGCTGCTGGCTGGGCAAACACAGGAAGACTGCATGAAAGGAACGCAGCAGCTTCTTGCCCTCCTATGGAAGGCCGGCTACAAAGTTTCAAAGAAAAAGGCCCAAATATGCCAAAAGAAGGTAAAATATCAACACTTCCATTTATCCCAGGGGCAACATCAGCCTGGCCCAGAAAGAAAGCAAGCTGATTGCTCCATTCCAGTTCCAACTACCAGACAGGCTCGGGAATTCCTGACGGGCGCAGAGTTTTGTAGATTTTGGATACCTAACTTTTCACTGCTGGCAAAGCCTCTCTATGAAGCCACAAAGGGAGGAGAATGAGAACCTATGTTATGGGAACAAACACAACAGAAGGTCTTTGAGGAAATCAAGCAAGCTCTCATTAGTGCGGCTAACCTGGGGCTCCCTGACATATCTAAGTTATTTTTCTTATATATATATCAACAAACTACGTGAGGGTAGAGGTCTTAACCTAAATGCTAGGGTCATGGCACTACCCAATAGCAGACCTCTCCAAGCAGCTTGACGCTGTTGCTTGAGGCTGGTTGCCTTGCTGGCACTCGCTGCCATGACCCTTCTAGTGGCAGAGGCTGACAAATTGACTGTGGGACAAGAACTAATGGTCTGGGGGCCACACTCGGTGTCGACATTAATGAAATGTAAAGGGCCATACTGGTTAGCTAACGCTCAAATGGTCAAATACCAGGGAATGTTATGTGAGAATCCAAGCATTCACTTGGAAATGGTGTGAACACTCAACCCAGCTGCCTACTGAGGTGGGTCAGCCCTGTCATGATTGCATCAAGGTCATGGATGAGGTGTTCTCCAGCTGACCTGACTTGACAGACCAACCCCTCAGGGATCCCTATGTGGAATATTTCACTGATGGCAGCAGCTTCATAAGGGAGGAAGAATAGTTTGCAGGATACTCTGTAGTAACCCTGCAGTCCACCATCAAGGAAAAGCTTCTGCCTAAACTTGCAGGGGTCCTCAAACTTTTAAAACAGGGGGCCAGTTCACTGTCCCTCAGACCATTGGAAGGGCGGACTATAGTTTAAAAAAAAAACTATAAACAAATTCTTTTTGTTTTTTTAAACTATAGTCCGCCCTTCCAACGGTCTGAGGGACAGTGAACTGGCCCCCTGTTTTAAAAGTTTGAGGACCTGTGGAGGAACTTCAGCACAAAAGGCAGAATCAATTGTGCTAACATGAGTCCTCCAGTTAGCAGCAGAAATAAATGTCAGTATATACACTGACTCTAAATATGCCTTTGCCACTCTCCATACACATGGGACTTTATATAAGAAAAAGGGCTTAATCAACTGAGGAGGCAAGGACATAAAATAGGGTAAAGAAATTCTTGAACTCTTAGATGCTGTATGGGCCCCCTAAAAAGGTAGCAGTCATGCATTGCTGGGGACACCAGAGGGAAGACACAATGGTTACTCAAGAAAACTGGAAGGAGGATCAGAAGGCAAAGCTCACAGTCTCCCAAGAAACAATGACTTTGGCCGCTGCACTGTTCCCAAGTCCACTGGCAGAATGGGACCCTAATTATTCACAGCATGAGCAGACTTGGTTCAAAACTGAAGATGGAGGTGCAGAAAGGGGAAGGGAGGTGGGATTAATGGTAGTCAATATCTATCTGGGGACGGGGGTGAGGAACACCTCATCAACAAGGGTACCTGCACAATGCATATTTGTATACCTAACCCTTAACTGTACCCCACAATTTAAAAATAAAAAATATGTTAAATAAATAAATAAAAATAAAACTCAAAAAAAAGAGATGACTTTGTGGTTGGGACATCAAAAAAAAAAAAATGAAGATGGGAATTATCTCCCAGGTGGATGGTGGAAATTTAAACACGGACGAGTTGCTGTCCCTGAGGCTTTAGTCCCAACCTTTGTCAAGCATTTTCATCAAGAAACTCATAAGATCCAGACTGCCCTCCAGACTACGTTACGCCAGCATTTTTATGTACCCCGACTCTCCAGTATAACCCATGCAGTATGTGAACAATGTGAAATATGTGCCTGAAATAACCCACGGCAGGGGTCTAAGATCTCTCTGGGAGTGCAGAGTGTTGGAGGGGCCCCATTTGAAAACATAATCATGGACTTCACTGAGTTTCCTGGGTCCAAACCTGTAAATGTCTGTTAGTTTTTGAGTATACTTTCTTGGGTTGGTAGAAACTTCCTACCTGCACCAAGAAGGCACATGAAGTGGCATGGATACTTCTAAAAGAAATCATTCTCCAATTCAGAATCCAAATCACTAATGGATCAGACAATGGGCTGGCATCTGTGGCTGAGGTGGCAAGGGGCTTAGGAATCACATGGAAATTACACACTGTCTATCGCTCCCAGAGCTCCAGAAAAATGGAATGGATGAACTAAACTCTAAAGCTACAACTGAGTAAAACTGTGTCAGGAAACTCATTTGAAATGGGACCAGCTGTTGCCAATTGCTTTGCTAAGAATCAGGTCTAGCCCCACCAAACAGACAGGGTTTTCCCCTTTTGAAATTCTTTATAGGCAGCCTCCTCCCATTGTTAGAGGTATAAAAGGAGATTTAAAAGAGGTAGGTAACTTTGCTCTGAGACAGCAGATGCAGGCTCTAGGCTCAGCCCTCACTGCTATACATCATTGGGTTAGTTAGCAGCTGCCTGTGAGCTTAATCACAGATGCTCACCCCTTTAAACCCAGGGATGATGTATAGGTAAAGAAATGGAACATCCAGCCCCTAAAACCCCTTTGGAGGGGCCCATTTACTGTTTTTTTGTCCACCCCCACTGCAATGAAGGTAGCTGAGGTGGGTCCCTGGATTCATCACAGCAGAGTGAAATGGCCTTCTGAGACTAGGAGTGCACTGCTAATCCATCAACACCCGGGAAGCTGACTCTCCAAACACAACAAGCCATGACCCCCAGGAACTTAGAGGACTAAAACCCTGCTTTAGTCACTCCAGAAGCTGACTAATCTACGTATGGCAGAAGCTTGAGGAATCGACCATCAAATAAACAAATGGACTATGCTTTTAATATAATGCTGTCATCCCTTGCTATTGTCTGTTGCTGTAATTCTTGCCTTGAGTTTTGTTGCAGGTTTGGCATCGGTTGCTCCAGACAGCTGGACCTGTGGTGAGAGGTTACTGTTAGCATTCCTTTATCTCTTTTGGACAGGATGGATCTTGGAGTTATCAGACCCCCATTTACATGCTGAGCCACATAATTCAATTACAGGTGGTTATTAAAATTATAACTAATAAAATTACAAGGGCCCTTAACATATTGACCAAACAGCAAACTAAAATGCTCAATGCCATTTATCAAAACTCCTTAGCTTTAAATTACTTGCTTGTTTCTGAAGGAGAGGTTTGTGGAAAGTTTAACTTAAGCAATTGCTGCTTGCAAAATAGATAATAAGGGAAATGTTATAGAGGAAATCACCAGTCAGATGAAAAAGCTTGCTCATGTCCCAGTCCAAACCTGGAAAGGCTGGAACCCCACAGAATTGTTTGAAGGTTGGTTCTCAATTTTTGGAGAATTTAAGACCCTCGTTGGCATTGTACTCATGATGTTGGGAATTTGTCTAATCTTTCCCTGTCTAGCTCCTTTAATTATAAAGTCTGTCTCCAGTCTCATTGAGGCCATGGCTGAAAGAAAAACAGCAATGCATGTAATGCTGTTATGAAGTACAAACCTTTAAACCAGAGTGATGCTCTATAACCTTAGAAAGGGATTCGAGCATCAAAGAGGGGAATGAGGTAGGGAGCCCTTTCCCCAAGTCTTATAAGATAAAAGCCTTCCCAGAATAATGAAAGGGTTCTTCTAGCACCAGAAGAACTTTCTTAGATGATACATATTAGAAAAAAATGTGGCCCAAATCTGCAATGCACAAGTGTAACTCTGCTGTAACCTTGAGCTACAAAATACTCAATTAACCAGTATGTTACTAATAAGCAAGCCTTATCAGGGGACAAGGAAGCTAAAAATGTATAAAAGGCAGTTCCCCCCTATGCTCGGGGTTCAGTCTTTGGATGCAAATCCGCTGAGCTGGTACGGGCACAAATAAATGCTGTTTCCTGGCAAAGTAGCCTCCGTGTCCCATCTCTCTCTGTAGAGATTCCTGCTGCATTCTTACTGGACTTAGGCGGTATCTTAAAGTGGTTTTGATTTGCATTTCTCTGATGATTAGTGAGTGTGAGCATTTTTTCATGTCTGTTGGCTGCTCACATATCTTCTTTTGAGAAGTGCCTATTCATGCCTTTTCCTTACTTTTTAATGGAGCTGTTTTTTCTTTCTTTCAGCACATTTAGGTTCCTTGTAGATCTTAGATGTTAGGACTTTGTCAGATATAGTTAGGAAATATTTTTTCCCATTCTGTGGGCTGTCTCCCTGCTTTCTTGATGGTTCCTTTGCTTTGCAAAAACTTTTCAATTTGATGAGGCCCCACTTGTCTATCTTATCTCTTAAAGGCATGGGCTTTTATGTTTTTGATCAGGAATTGGTTGCCTGCTCCTTTTTTCTGTAAGAGCAGCTCCTGCTTTTTCCAAGATTCTTATAGTTTGAGGTTTTATGTTTAGGTCTTTGATCCATTTGGAGTTGATTTTTGTGTATGATGCTAAGTAGGGGTCCTGCATCATTCTTCTTCATGTGGTCAGCCAGTTTTCCCAGTTTTACTGAATTTCTCCTCTCCCCAGTGGTTGTTGGTTGAGGCTTTGTCAAAGATGAGTTGGTTGAGAAATTGACATTTTGCGTCTGAATCACAATTCTGTTCCATTGGTTTATATTCCTGTTCATGAACCAATACCAAGCTGTTTTGATTATTGTAGCTTCATAATAAAGCGTAAAGTCTGATAGTGTGAAACAACTCATTTTGTTTCTTTTTGCTGAGGATTGTTTTTACTATTTGTGGTCACTTTTGTTTCCATATACATTTCTGTATTGTTATTTCCAGGACTGAGAAGAATAATGTTGGTAATTTAATGGGTATTGTATCGAGTCTATAGATTACCTTGGGTAGGACGGACATCTTAATAATGTTGATTCTTCCAATCCATGAGCATGACATACTTTTCCATTTGTTTGTATCCTCTTTGGCTTCTTTGAGTATTGTTTCACAATTTTCATTGTAAAGGTCTTTCACTTCTCTGGTTAGGAAGATGCCAAGATACTTCATTATTTTTTTGTGGCTATTGTGGGTGAGATTGTATTTTTATTTGATTATCTGCTTTCTTATTATTGGTGTATAAAATATACACAGTTTTTTGTCAGTTATACTTTAATAAAATTGAAAAGATAAAGAGGGATCAGCCTCCTCCTTCTCCTGCATCATCAGTTTCCCACTCTACTGGCTCATTCATTCCTGCACACAAACATGCTGTAATATCTCCCATGGGAACAAGCAAAATGAAACTAAATAAATGGAAAACAATATCCTACCATAAAAATTCACCATCTGATCCCATGTCTCCCTCCAACTATTACCTGCTGACACTCCCCATAGAAAAATCCCATGAATCAGAACCAAGGAAGAAGTCTCCAGATCACAACAGGCCTTGGGCCTTGTGCAGCTTCTCCCAGGGATCTGGTGTTCTTCTGCTCCCCAGAGGACTCCTCAGCAGATCATCCATGACTCCAGGCAGATCATGTGGCCCCAGGACAACCCTCTCCTGGGACTGCGTGACTGGGAAAACCCTGGGGTTTGGGAGGAGGCTCAGGAGGCTCTTTGTAGCTCCCGCACTGTCCTGCAAGTCTTCAGCCTATCTGGGAGCAGGAGAACCCTTCTTGGTGGAGCACTGGGAAGACACAGAGGTATTGGGGGGTTTGTCAAGCCCAGGACATTTGTTGCTGATTCCTCTGGCGAGAAGGGAGCCAGGGAATGGTGACAAGTCCAGCTGGGAACCTCCAACCACACTATGAAAAGGCGAAACATGACTTCATAACTCAAGATTATAGGAGACAAAGAAGTTAAGGAAATGGTGGCCAACAGGATGGAGACCAGGAAACAAGCAACTGAAAAAAAAGTGATGGAGGTAGGCCTGACAGGCTTGGACCAATTGCCAGGGGCGTTTTATTGGGTCTCCGTCAATTTGAGGAGGAGTCAGGCAGCAGGAACGACCAGAGGCACCCGGTGAGACCCGACCCCCGGAGTCCCTGGCTTCTCCTCGCTGCCTCTGTGTCCTCTGCACTTGGCCTCTTCTGCTAATTATCCCCCATCCTCCTGAGCCTCTGACTATGACCCTGACTCAGACTTTCTTACCCTTGGGAATTCCGGAAGTGACCAACATGAGGGCGGAGTCCCACATTTCTTGAGGGGTTTCCATTGTGATCCCCAGAGATTAATCTGGACATTGACATTTCCTTGGGGAGTCTGGTTGCAAGAGCTTTCCAGAACTTTCCCTTAGATTTGAGGAAAGAAAAATTGGCTTATTTTGTTTGGAGAGAGTATGTACGTATGTTTCTGTATGTGTATGTGTGTGCATGTTTGTGTATTTTTATGTTTGCATGTTTCTGTGTTTCTCTGTGTGTGTGTGTGTTGTGTGCTCTCATCAATAAACCAAAAAATGACAGATGTTGTCAAGGGTGCGAAGAAAAAGGAACACTTCTGCACTGTTCATGGGAGTGCAGGCTAGTTCAACCTCTATGGAAAGCAGTTGTTGACCTTCCAAAACATCCAGTCATCCCTCTCCTGGGAATATACCTGGAGGAACATAAATTGTTCTGCCAAAAAAGACACTGCACACGCATGTTTATAACTGTACTCTTCACAATAGCAAAAACATGGAACCAACCCCACTGCCCATTAAAAGTGGACTGGATAAAGAGAATGTGGTACATATGCACAATGGAGTATTATGCAGCCATAAAGAACAAAATCATGCAGTTTGTAGCAAATTGGATGGAGTTGAGGACCATCATAGTTAGTGATCTATCACAGAAAAAAAGAACTGAATACCAAATGTTCTCACTCATAAGTGGGACCTGAACATTAATCACAGTAGCACAAAGGAAGGATCAGAAGTTGGTGGACACTGCCAGGGAAGAGAGGGAGGGGGCACAAAGCATATCTGGTCCTAAACCAGAGAAAGGGAGGGGCAGTTGGAGGTCCAAACTTCATCTGCAGCAACCTGATTGTGTTCCTACTCTTGACATGAACCCCACACATATCTATAATAAAAAAAGAAGGCACATAAAATAAACTATTAAAAAAGAAAAGAAAAGAAATACAGGGAATATGACCCAAACCTAAGAAGAGGGAAATAGTGATATACAGGTCAATTCTGTGAACGCTATTCTCAGGTAGAAGAAATAGGCCATCATATCCAAATAAATGTAGTCAGTGAAGAATGTTTAAATTGCTAAAAAGCTTTTTAGCTTCATTCAGTATGAGTTTAGGGAGCAACCATACGTGTCATATAATTTATGATAATTCCGTCTCTGGAATTGCTTTAATTTTGTTTGTTTCAAGTAATTTATTGCATTTCCTTATTGCTATAATTCTGTTTCCCTTCTATAGTTTTCTCTGTTTAGTTTTATAGGGTCAATTACTTGTATCATCTCAATGCCATCTTTAATAGTAAAATCATATTTGCCTTGTATTGTTAAAGAAAATGATATCTTT
Source organism: Carlito syrichta (assembly GCF_000164805.1). Taxonomy (NCBI): domain Eukaryota; kingdom Metazoa; phylum Chordata; class Mammalia; order Primates; family Tarsiidae; genus Carlito; species Carlito syrichta. Next base: position 154,849 of record NW_007256990.1, on the reverse strand, counting down.
GTTAGAATATGATTTACTGAAGTTATATTTGTATGAAATGTATCCTTTACCAATGTTTAACTACTTTATGTTTGGCTTTGATAATTAGTATAAGTCACCCCATCAGTGTTATTAATTTAGTAGCAGGCTGTCTTAATTTCTAGTTTAACAAAATAATAATTTCGTATTTGGTAGAAGCATTACTCTTGGGAATTTCACCAAGCCCAAGGTTGAGATGTCAGAAAGCAGAAAATTTTAAGAGTATAGGTGCAATTGCACAGTAATGTTTATACATACAATATATTATCAACTTTTTAAAACTGAAAATAAATCCTCAAACTTTATTCATCTTTTAAAAAATTCTTAGGCTATTCCATGTCTTTTTTGTTTTCAAATACAAATTTTGAATCAGTTCATTAATTTGCAAATTTAAAAAAGTCTCCTAGAATTTTGGTTATTTGATTGAATCTCTGGAAGAATGTGTGAAGAACTATATTTAACAGGCAAGTCTTGCTATCCATGAACAAAGGATCGATTTATTTGTCTTCCTTACTTTCTCTCCACACTACTTCTTGGTTTTTGGTGTCTTAGTTTTTAGATGTATTAGACATTGTTTGTACAAGTTATTCCTAAATATTTTCTGGTTTTCTCACTACTGTACTTGAAAAGATTTAAAGATTTTATCTCTAATTATTTGTAGCCTATATATACAAGAATACATTTTGGGTGTATTTTTGGCTTTGTTTCTATTTTGCTTTGGTTTTGGATTTATATTAATCTGGTAGCCTATGTTTGTTTGGGTAACATTTTGTTTAAGTTTTTAAAATCTGCAGTCTTCAGTGATACTAGTTTGTAATTTTCTTTCTTTATTTTTAATTCTCTCCTTTCTTCTATTTTGTTAAGTTTTAATTTTCAGTAAATTTGTCCATTTCACTGAAGCTGGCAAAAACATTCATAATGTTCTCTTATTATTCATTTAATGTCTGTGGGATCTGTGGTGATAGTTTATTTTTCATTCCTGATGCTGGTGATTTTTTTTCTCTTCATTTGTTCTTCAGTCTTACTAGAAGTTTGCCAATTTAACAAAGAAGCAAATTTGCCTCTGTTTGTTTTCTCTGTTGCTGCCTGCTTTTTCTATTTATTTGGTTTCTTCTCTTATCTTTATGATTTCCTCCCTTCTACTCACCTTGGGTTTATTTTGCTGTCCATTTTCTCATTTCTAAAGGTGGAACTGAGCTTAGATCTTTCTTCCTTTCTAATTTAAGCACTTAAAGCATCAAGTTTCCCCCAGAATTTAAGCTTCAACCACAAATTTAGATATCTTATTTTTGTTATTTAATTCAAAATATTTTCTTATTTCTCTGGTGATTTTGCCTTTGACCTTTGATTTATATAGAAATATATTTTTACATTAGGCATAATTGGTATTTTAACAATATCTTATTGATTTTAATTTGTAGTTTCATATTATCATAGTCAGAAAGCACATTTTGATGACTTTTATGCTGTTAAATTAATTGGGACTTGTTTTTCTAGCACAGGGTATTGCTCTGGAATTGCACATTGTTTCTACTTCATGCACCAGGGAAAGAGGTTTATTCTTCCATTGGTTTCTGATTGTTTGTTTCAACTAATATTGTGTTTAGTCCTATCAATTACAGAGAGGAGTGACTGGAATTGAAGGAGTAGTCTTTTGTTTTGTTTTTTATTCATCTATGACCTCAAAGTACCTACAGCTTGGTCATGTTTGGGTCCTAACCACTTATTTGGAAGGTGGAGCTCGAGAGAAGTTTCAGCCTCCCCAGATGAGCCCAGGTAGGCCATTTCTGAGCCCTTTGAAGCCAAGGGGTGAAGATGCCTTTGGAAAGAATTGTATAAAGAAAAATCACTTCTTCCCTTGGACTAGTTCTATCAAGGAGAAGGTGCCCATAAGCCAGACCCAGGGAAGGAGTCTCCAGTACACCATGGTCCTCATGCTCTTGTGCTGCTCCTCTCTGTGATCTTGTGTTCCCTCTGCTTTTCAGAGAACAAGTTCCCAGCAGACAATCTGTGCCCCAGGCATAACTTAGGGTCCCAGGAGAACTCTCTCCTGGAACTTAAATGGCCATAGACACCCTGGGGCCAAGGAGACTCTCTGTGGTTCCTCCATTCATGCCTCCACTACACTGACTAGGAATCCCTGGGCTTTTCCCTGAGGTGACACCATCCTGCCTTCTTCTTTCCCCCTACTTTCACTTCTCATAGCCTTTTCCTCCTGATTCCATTTCTCTGCTCCAGGACCCCCATTCACCCTGTCCCACCCTTCTCATTTGATCTGTCCCGTAGTTAAGAAAAGAACAAATGCCAAGTGAGGTCAGGTGTTTTAAAAAATGCTTTCAAGCCGGGCTCGGTGGCTCAGCCTGTAATCCCGCGCCTTTGGGAGGCTGAGGTAAGTGGATTACCTGAGCCCGCAGGTTCGAGAACTGCCTGGGCAGTGAGACCTCATCTCTACAATAAATCAAAAAATCAGCCGGGCATGGTAGCGCATGCTTGTAATTCCGGCTACTTGGAAGGCTGAGGCGGAAGGATTGCCGGAACCCAGCAGGCGAGGCTGCGGTGGCTGGGAGCAGCCACTGCACTCCAGTCTGGGTGACAGAGTGAGACTCCAACTCAAAAAAAAAAAATGCTTTCAGTGCACTCTGGGGGTTTATTTTTGAACAATAATGTTTTACTTAGTTTCAAAGGGCTTTCCCCACAGCTGATCCTTGCCTATGTGAGGAAAGTTATCTGACAAACCTATTGCTCAGGGAAGGAGCCTGAGGCCAAGAACTCTGAGGATACTTACCTAAAATTATCATGCCCTTCAGCTAAACCACCCAGAACAGGGCTTTGCAAGGGTCCTATGAGTTAGAGACGACCCCAGCTCCTGATGTTGTGTTTCTGCTGCCTGTCTGGGAAACTGGATGGAAATGATTCAGACAATTGTTACATCAAAAGAGCCATCAGTTCCCTTTGTGGGGATCCTCTTGTAGTCCCAGTTTTCCTGCTGAGTTACCAAAGCTCCCAGGTGCTTCCCTGTAAAATAAGAACTTCATATACTGCAAGGGACGGAAAACTCCCTGTCTGTGAACCCGTTGTTAGAAGTTAAAAATTGAGCTCCTGAGAGGAAGGAATACACCAAAATAAACCAAGACTTTGGATCTGGGGAATCAGGGCATCAGCTCATGAGAAGGTGAAGGAACTCACCAGGAAAGTGAGTGGGGTGGGAGTGGAGACAACAGGACAGCAGGCCGAGAATGGGACAGGTTACCTGGGTGAATGACAAGGCAGAGGGGATCCTGCACCAAGAAAATGACCTTGACAATAACCATCATGACTTTAAAGATATCAAGGGGATTTACTTATCCAGGGGGACTTGGGGTATACAATGATTAAAGTAAGAGATCATGAGGAGTAAGAAAGTAAACATACCAGGCAATCACGAAGTTCCTAGAAAACATCAAGATGTAGGCGAAGAAAAAATAAGGGAGCTTAACATTTGGTTTAGTTTGAGTAATCATTTCATCAGTCAGTAATTTTAACTCTGACTCTCAATCCAGTCAAAGTCACCAGGATAAAAATATATGTGTTGTGGAAGGGTACTATGAACCAAAGAGGTTCTGAAAGCCAATAATATCTAAAACTGAAACATCTGAAGTATGCTAGCAAGAGAAAACAAGATGAAGAACAAAATATAATCTAAAAGGCTTGGAAGTGGTTGTTTGCCAGAGAGTCGATTAGTGAAAAGGGATGAGAGGGAGTGGAACAGGCAAAACGAGGGGGAAGTAGGAGCACCAGGATCCAGCCTCACTTCCGGAATAAAATTCAACAGTGGTCCAGGATCCCAGGGACTGTTTGTGGCACTGAGTTGGCTGAAATGTGGAAAGAGACAAGAGGAGTCTTCTGGGCTTTTGACTTGAACAGCCTGGCTTTTCTAGTTTCTGTCTTGGCCCCTTTCCAGAGGCTAATGTGACAAACTGCCTCTAAATTCATCCCATTGAGTGGAATTCCTCCCCCTAATCCTCTACCGCTCACCACCACCATTTCTGGAAGTGTAATTCTGCACACGCTTGTGGATTCTTTTTGGCAGTGAAGAATGATCAGATAGAAGGGCACTCACCCAGCATAGCCAAAGGTGGGCAGCTCCAAGGAATCCAGTGAAGACCAAAATCCACCAGGACTCCAGTCTAGAGATGGACAGTGAGAATCTCACCCCAGAGGGGAAAATCTCCTAAGGGTAGGAAGAAAAAGCCCCAAATGCGAAGTTATTCCTTATTTTACAGAGAGTGCAGGCATGATGAGAAAGCACAGAGGAAAGCAAAGATATTGGAGGGAATGGTGCTGGAAGAAGAGGTGGTCATGGGGGAGGGGTCCTTAGGACTTCCAGGCACTGGTTGGGGGAGGAGAGGCAAGAACAACTCTTGACTAGAGGATGGACACTTGAGGTCAGTAAAATTACTAAGTGAAGACTACTCGTCTTGATGTATGTTGTATTTTACAATTGATGGTTACAGAGCAAGATGGGAAACTTCATAAATAAAAACAAGCTGAGTGAGGTAGAGTCAACAGTAAGCTCCGGGTCCCATTCTCAGAATCTTTTACCCAGATGTTAGCTCTCTGACTTCCTGGACTCCTGACCCTCGAGCATCCAGTTTCTTCTCCTGAAGTGAGACTCGTGTGTCAAGAATAAGAGATGGGCAGTTGGGCCCACACTGAAACCCTGTGCTTACAGATGAGAGAGCCCAGCCAAGCCTGCCAATACCTCCTTACATGGAGAAAGAAAGTGTTCACTCAGGGCTTCCATCCTGGCTCCAGATCCTAAATATTGAGGGTTCAGTTCAGCCCAGTTTTTACCATATGCTCCTTCCCTCTCTGCTGGACCCGAGCTTTCCCCTTCCAACTCAGACTCCAGAGCCATGCACCAGGCTTAGGTGTGTCATGGGCACTGCTCCTTCCCATGGGGCAAACCTCAGGTCCTGCTGCTCCAGAAGATCTGATCCAGTCTCTCCTGGATGCCAACTTGTCCCTTGTAGGTGAGATGGGACAGAGGGAACTTCACCTTAGAAAGGGCTGGCAATGAACACCAAATCCTCTTCTAACCACAGACTCCTCCAGAACAAGAAGGAACCTTCTCTAAGTTATTAAGGCCCCATGCTAAATCACAGTCATCTGCCTATGAACCGAGTACCTAATCGTGTAAAGCCGCCTACATGGTGTCTGCTGCTGCTGGTCATGAGGAACCTATGAGGTTTTAAGGGAGCACAGGACCCAAGGGGCTCCTGCCAGCATTTGTCCCAGGCTAAGAGCAACGGGCCTTGTCAACCTCTCCTGGTTGGAGCTAGATTTGCAGTATGAGCAGCCATCCCCTAGAGATTTTCTGTTCTGACCGTGTTGGGCACTTAGGAAAGCCTTGAAACTCAGGAGAGCAGCTGAAGAGGGAGGCTAAGATTTTACTGAAAGGTTTCCAACCCGAGAGGCTGTTTGCTCCTCTGCCCTGCTTGAAGGTCTGATACAGGAGAGGGTTGTGACCAGAGGAGGGCCTGACCCCACTGGTCTTTAGGATGGGGACGTGAGCTAAGGCTGAGACTCATAGCAGTGTCCAAGAAAGGAGTGACCAACTCACTCTAAGCTGAGAGCAGGATTAATGCTCCCAGTTGTAGTCAGGCTCCTGAAATTTGGGCTCACCCAGTAGGTGTTCAGCTTCCACCCTTCCTTGCCCACCGCTTGGCCTCACTCAAGTAGGACCTGTCCCCTGCTGGGAGGTTGGTGTGTCCTTTGGATGGTGATCAAAAAAGTTATGTGGGGGAGGGGAATAGACATGAACAGTGGAGAAACTTGGAACGGCAGGATTGGGGCCCAGAAGGGGACATGAAGCTTTCCTCCACAGCAGGAAATTAGGCAGTGGGCATTTAGAAACTGTAGGCCTGGTCATTGTAATTCCCAATCTCTCTGACCAATGTCTTCAGCTCTATCCTCTGCCGGAGACCAGCACCAGCCGGGTTCAGGGTACCCCAAAGGTGGAGACGGCATCGGCGATTGGGGGGAAGAAGAAAGAGAGAGATAGAGAGAGAGAGAGAGAGAGAGAGAGAGAGAGAGAGAGAGAGAGAGAGAGAGAGAGAGAGAGACTGGACTCCAGTCTAGTGCAGAAGCGATGTGATGTGTGTTATTGGGAATTACAACGGGTCTTTTATACACAAAGTCAGATGTGGGAGGGGCGTCTCCCACCCACCAGAAACCTTAATCCATGAAAACTTAATAAATGATTGCCTTTAAACCCTTTTCATATGATAATCTTAAAATCCCATGACAAAGGATAACCTAATCCGTGACTGACATATTCTACAAACCTTTTTCATTTCAAGGTGATTGATTTATGCCAAGTTAAACAATTCTATAGAAGCTTAAGTATTTTAAAACGAAAGTGGCCAATGTGGCCCAGTCCAAAGTTCACAGTGGGCTACCTGCAAGTAACCCAGCTGCATTCTTTCAACAAAATGGCTGTCTTCTAAAACTATATTCTACAATTTACACCTTGAATAAATCCTAAGATCATGCCCAGAAACCTGTGACCAATACTAAGGCTCTTAGATGTGACACGAGTGTGAATTATAAGTTGTGTGAAAGCCAAAACTGCAGTTTGTGGAAGAATGGGAGCAATGAGCTTCTGAAGTTAGCTTGTGTTCATCCCGGTCTCAGAGTTTTTATGTTTTGAGCTCACAGGAGCTTAATTTGGTTAGTGCTGAGTAGAAAGGGGGGAGGAAATGGGGTCAATAGCTCCTGAACGCATCCTAGTGGTCTTGGGTTCAACGTCCCTTCCTGATCCCTAACGCTCAGTGGGCCTCAGTGGCTGGCTCCCAACAATCCTCAGAGAGAACTGGCTGAGCCCAACAAACTTTTTTTTTCTTTTTCTCTTTTTTTTTGAGACAGGATCTCACTCTCACACCCAGGCTGGAGTACAGTGGCATAATCACAGCTCACCACAGCCTCAAACTCCTGGGTTGAAATGATTCTCCTGCCTCAGCCTCCTGAGTAGCTGCGACAACAGGTGTGCACCATCAAGACTGGCTAATTTTCCTATTATTTGTAGAGATGATGTCTTGAAATCCTGGGCTCAAGCAATACTCCTGGCTCAGCTTCCCAAAGTGCTGGGATTATAGGCATGCGTCACCACACCCAGCTCCAACAGGATTTTTAAATTTCACAGATGAATATTGCCCAGGACAGAATGCCTCTGGAACCAGGGGAGGAAGCCTGGGTGTGAAGGTGTCTGAAACAGTTATGCAAAGAAAAGATCAAGTTCATTTTTGCTTTTCCCTGTTGAACACAGATCACCAGTTAACTAGTCTCAGAGGCTACAGCAACAGTATTAAAACTGGTCTCCTGGTTCCTATCCATCTCTTCCCCATAAAGCTCATCTTCCTTCTTAAAAAAGAGTGAACCTCCAGCAGAAGATCTTAGCTCCTAGACCTTGAATTTGACTTCTGCTGCCTTGCACCTGTCACATGCCCGGGAAAGAAGGATATCCCCCAGGATGACCACAGTGTAAGAGCCTGGGAGGAGCATGATGGGGAGCTGGAGTGAGTGTGCAGTGGTGCAGGGAGCTGGTTAGACTGCTGGGACCAGCTCCCACTCAGGAGTATGCTTGGCAACCTCCTGGAAAATATCTTTGTCTTAAGATAGCCACTTAAGCAATTATTATTATCTTTAAGGCACCAACTTTATCATTATGTGAACTTAAACTTGTGAACCTAAAACAATCTTCAAAGTAATTACAAAACATCAAACTACAGCATTAAAATTTAATTAATGATTCAAAGTAAAAACCTTGTTAAACATTACCAAAGCCTAATAACTTTTTGTCAAACTTCATATATATGTATATTAGTTATATAAACTTGCATGATTATACATTTACCAACTATGTTTAATACATGGATACAATAATTATCATGTCTAGAATAGCACTACCAGAAACATTTTTCAAAACAATCCCAAATTACAGTCCTTGAAGTGCTTCAAGAAAGTTTCCAGGTGCACATTTCTTCACATATCAGGAGTTTTCACTGGGGTTTCTATGATTTTCAAAGCTTTGTAATTGCCTTTCCTGTCCAGGTGTCTTCATTGCTTTTCTCTTATCGTGCAGTGTATACTCCTAAAGAAAACTCAAAAGAAGCTTTTAATGATGTTTCCCAGGCCCCCAAGGTTGCTTTCTGTATTCAGTTAATTCATCATAAAAGTATCCAATTAATATATCATGAGTTCAGTGAAAACCTATTCTATATACGTAAACTTAAAATTTTATCTATTGAATTAAGTAAAAAACTTAACGATTCATCTTTATCCTAAATCTGTAAAAACAATGTTATAAATCACTTACATAACTCCTAGGTATGTGTCAGAAATTATAGCGAATTCCTAATGAACTTACTTTGAACTTTTGCTTCTAAAAAACTATGTCTAAACACTAAACTACATTATTTTAAATCAACTAAGAAGTGAATATGCTTATATCATTTTTAACTTAAGCAATATCTAGTAACTCAGAACCAAGTGAAAGAAAGCATTTTAAACGTGCTTCAGAGTTTAACCATTGTATATGTTAGAAAAGGCCAAGCAGCATGGTGGGAAATGGAAAAATGAACCATGACATTCCTAGGTTAGCTGTGAGTACTTCAAATAAACATGTTGTTTTCTTCATCCTCAACTGTACAGAATTCTTCGGCCATATCAATAGCAAAGGCAGAAGATAGAAGGGCCTCAGCTGCCTGAACTCACTTTGTGGCTGGGGATCCTCAGCGCACCTGGACTTTGTCAATCAGGCGGGTCTCCAAGGCTGGCTCCCAACAACTCTGTTCTTTGTTTCTGTGATAAATCACCGAGTATGGTCGACTCCAAATCCACCCAAGTTGCTGCAAAGTCCATATATTTGTCTTTCTTTATGGCATTGTGCATATGTACCACATTTTTTTTAATCCAGTCCAGCTTCGATGAGCAATACAGTTGGTTCCATGTTTTTGCTATTGTGAATAGAGCTGCAACAAACATACGAGTGCAGGTGTTTTTTTTGTAGAATAATTTGAGTTCCTCCGGGTATATTCCCAATAGGGGAATTGCTGGGTCTTATGAAAGGTCAACTTCTAGTTCTTTCAGAAATCTCCACACTGTCTTCTAAAGAGGTTGTACTAGTTTGCATTCCCACCAGCAGTGTAGAAGCATTCCTTTTTCTCCACATCCTCACCAGGATGTTTGTTTTATTAATAATGGCCATTCTTACTGGGGTTATGTGGTATCTCAATGTGGTTTTGATTTACATTTCTCTGATGGTGAGTGAGGCTGAGCACTTTTTCATATGTCTGTTGGCAGCCCGTATATCTTCTTTTGAGACATGTCTATTCATGTCTTTTGCCCACTTTTTAAAAGGGCTGCTTGTTTTTTTCCTTATGGCATGTTTGGGTTCCCTGTAGATCCTAGATGTTAGGCCTTTGTCGGATAAACAGTTGGCAAATATGTTTTCCCATTCTGTGGGCTGTCTCCTTGCTCTCTTGGTGGTTTCTTTTGCTTTGCAGAAGCTCATTAATTTGATGTGGTCCCACTTGTCTATTTTATTTCTTAAGGTATTGGCCTTAGGGTTCTGAATGGGAATTGGTTTCCTGTTCCAATTTTCATAAGGGTGTCTCCTGTGCTTTCTAAGATTCTTATGGTTGCGCTTTCTAAGATTCTTACGGTTTCAGGTCTATGATCCATTAAGAGTTAATTTTTGTGTATGGTGATAGGTAGGGGTCCTGTTTCAATCTTCTGCATGTGGTCAGCCAGTTTTCCCAGCACCATATACTGAATAGGTTCTCCTCTTCCCAGTGGTTGTTGTTGGAGGCTTTGTCAAAGATGAGTTGGTTGAGGAATTGAGGCTTTGCTTTCGGAATCTCTATCCTGTTCCATTGTGCCTGTTCCATCTATGTGCCTGTTCTTGTACCAATACCAGGTTGTTTTGATTACTGTGGCCTTATAGTAAAGTTTGAAGTCTGGAAGTGTGATACCTCCAGCTTTGTTTCTTTTGCTAAGGATTGTTTTGGTTATTTGCGGTCGATTATGTTTCCATATGAATTTCTATATTGTCATTTCTAGGTCTGAGAAGAATGATGTTGGTAGCTTAATGGGTATTGCATTGAATCTGTAGATTGTCTTTGGTAGGATGGATATCTTAACAATGTTGATTCTTCCTATCCATGAGCATGGAATATTTATCCATTTGTTTGTATCTTCTTGGATTTCTTTGAGCAGTGTTTTGTAGTTCTCATTGTAAAGGTCTTTCAATTCTCTGGTTAGGAAGATGCCGAGGTATTTCATTTTTTTGGTGGTTATTGTGAATGGGATTGTACTTTGTATTTGGGTCTCCACTTGCTTGTTGTTGGTGTAGAGGAATGCAACTGTCTTTTGCACATTTATTTTGTACCTGGAGACTTTACCAAAGGCCATTATCAGTGAAAGCAGGTTTTTGACAGATTCTCTTGGATTTTCAAGGCATAGTATCATATCATCAGCAAAGAGGGATAACTTGACTTTCTTTTTTTCCCATTAGGATACCCCTGATTTCCTTCTCTTATCTGATTGCCTGAGCTAGGATTTCCAACACAATATTGAACAAGAGGGGTGAGAGTGATCATTGAATTTTCATATCCGGTTTTTCCAAGAGATAAATGACATATTATCATGATGTCCCCAAAACACAATTTATAACCACAACTATCATTGAATGGCACTTATTAATTTGTTCATTCACTGGTTTGAATGTTCTAGCATCCCACCCACTCCACACACAGTACTAGACACTGGACAGAGTCTTAAGTGGGATGTGCTCCTGGCCCAAGAGAACTCAGACAGTGGTGGAGGATCATCCCTGAACAATCAATGTCATACCTGTTCCTGCCATCCAGGCTGACCTGAGGCCTGGTATTGAGAAGGTGTCAGTCTGGACTATGAGATGCCACCTCCATTGCCTTCACAGGAAATGCCATAACTCAGTGGCCCTTAAAGAGAGGACAAACTTGGTTTGCATATTAGGCTTTGGGGCACAGCTCACTCACTCTACCCTTAGCCTGGAAGCTCTGTGGTTGGCGCTGGACCGCCCACCTAGACCTCCCCACAGTGTTTCCTCACCAGGTCCTTAATGATGCCAGGTGAGTTCAGACTGTTGTTCTCAATGGAACAGGGGGCATGGAGACACGCTGAAGGTGTTGAGCCTCATGAGCAGATTAGGAAGGGAGCAGGACAGTAAGAAGAGAGAGAAGAACCAGGAGCAGGCATTATAAGGTGGTGCTGGGCCCCTCAGAGTCCTGCAGCACCTGCCTAGACAGCACCTTTGGATCCAGAACACACCTGAATTCTGAAGTTTTTTAAAGCTGCCTATGGACACTAACTTTGCTTGCATGTGTCATGGGAGGGTCACATGTTAACACTTTTTCTCATTGCCACATCAGAGGAACATTCAAACACCTTAGACTTTTTTATCCTCCTTACTGAACATCAAATGAAATCCAAACTAAGGATCTGATAGGATGCCTCAAATTCCCCTGAAAGGCAGTGACACCCAACCCCAAGGTGACCAAGGACCCCAGTGCTCCAGGTTTTGTGATGGTGCAGCAGAGCCAAGCAGCCCTGTGTGGGATGATTCGGCCCTTGAGTAGGGGCGCTGAAGGAGAGTCCCTGGCTTCAGCGCTTTGCTCTGACCTGAAAAATGCCAGGGACACAGAAGGGGAGGAGCCCCTTCCCAACTCTATCTCTTGTGTTCTTCCTGTGTCCCACCATCCCCACCAGTGTATAGGCATTGTGATATCCCTGGATTATCTGAGCTGTTCTGACCTTTGATACCTCTCAGTGGCCCCTCCCTCAGGACTCCACAGAGTAAAGAGACAAATTTTCATGCTTTTTTTATGTTTTATCTCTCCTTTCCAGCCCTATTCTTTCTTTCCCGGTTCCCTTAGCTTCTTACATCGGGAGCACAATCTAGATTCCTGAGCAGGTGCTTGTTGGCTCTCTCTTACACACACACACACACACACACACACACACACACACACACACACACAGTCTCTTTACACTCCTATTTCTCTCCTTCATTCCTGTCATGAAGCTGTGGTCTGAAACCCAAAGTCTCCAGAGTCCGTCAGGGCCAGGCAGAATTAGAAAAATTGCCCCATCTGGCAGGGACTCTGGGCTTGCTTTCCTATTGACTAGCACTGACTCTAGTTCACTGCAGCAAATATCACCCTGGTCTAAAGTTCAGGACTTCTGGGTTCTGGTTCCTACTCTGCCTAACAACCCTCTGTTAGGCCTTGGTTAAGGCACTGACCAGTTTCATTAAGTCTACTTCTCTGAAGAGTAAGGGACACACACTGGGTGTTTTTTATTGCCCTTGACAGATCTAGAGGTCTACATTGCTCTAATTTCCCCATGTGATGACCAAGAATAACTTAAGTCCTGTTTTCTGCCTCATCTTCTTCTAAATAAAAGAAAGATTAAGATTTGTCAAATCACCCATGATTCTGAAAACTCCCTTGTCAACCAACTTACAGGACCCTGGAAAATGGACCAAGGATCAAGAGGAAAACTTAAGGGAGGATGGAAGTTGTGATGGTGTCATTAGCACATTGAGGAATATGTATATATCTAATTTCTATGTCCAGAATGAACCACAATGACAGAAAACCTAAGAGAGTTGGAGAAATGCATATGTTTCTAAGTGAGGACTTTTTGATCATTTAAGTACCTTTTACCACTACCTCATCTCATTTTTCTACTTCTTTTGTTAAATTTACTTTTAATTTTTTATAGCTAGAACAATAGAACTAAAATTTAGAAAATTTGCAGATTGCACCAGGGAGAAGAGAATGAATTTAGCAGAACTTTGGTAGCATATACTGAAAGCTCAAGTCTCAGAGAGATGGAGTGTGAATATCCCTCACCCTCCTGGATCATTTTTTGGGGGGGACTATTAGAAAAGAAGAGAATGTCAGAGAAGAAAGAATAAAGAATCTAATTCTGAGATCCTCTGATGTGTGAAACTGTGAGACATCTTGCCCTGACCTTTTCCTCTGAGTTCTTTCACATTCATCTCACTGAGGAGTCTCCACCCAGATGCCCACATGGAAGCACATGCCAGACTCAGTCTCATGGTGAGTGTTTTTGATGTCTTGCTTCTGCCTCTGTTATCCTTATGCCTTCTGCCTCTCCAACTGTTCTTACTACTAGACCAGGGCATAAACAGCACTGCGCCTGGCTCCACCCATGATGTCCAGGGACTCAAACCAATCGCATTCCAGATCCCCCTCTCCATCTCAGTCTACATTTGTATCTTTCCTCCTGCTCAATTTCTCCTTCAGGGATATGATTCTTTTCCCTACATTAGTTTGGATTCCTGCAAGTAGCAGTCAGAGGTCATCTACTCTCTCCACTTTGGACAACACATTTTAGAGCCAAATGACTTTCTCCTCAAGGGGACACAAACCCTCCGACAGCACTGAATCTTAAATATATGATTCACAAATAATTTTTGGTGGAAATTGACACTTTGTTCTCTGCACACCTTTGACAATATGGCGAGCCTACTCAGAATAATAAATTTAAATTCTTTTACTAGATTACATAGGATTACAAAGGAAACCAATTATATAAAATACACTTTTCTCCACGGATGCTTTGTAAAATAGTCAAAAGGCAGGTCAGCATTCCAACTTAACATCCAAATCAGTCCTCCTTCCCCAGGTTATTAGTGTATTAATATTTGATCTCTGAAGACCTTCCTCATAGACTTTCAGAAATAATCAGCAGGACAAAAAAAATCTTCATTTTATAAAACTCCAGCAGTGTTTTAGACTGTAACTTCACTCCCGTAAGGAGAAGCATTCAAAGCCTTGCTCAAGAATTTTTCTTTACTGCCAGAGAACTACCATCTCACAAAACACCCTTGTCCTGTCCCACTCAGCCGCACACAAACACTCCCCTCTCCACATTACCAGTTTAAACCAAGAGAAGGAATTCAGACCCATATGAAAAATTGCTGATTACTTGGCCATTCTGAAAGAGGTCAGGAGTGGCTCTATATGCCCACACAATGGCTCTCTGATATAGTGTGGGTTTTCAGAAATACTTTTGAAAAGCCACTGAGGCATCTAGGAGTTTAGTTCACTGTGATTTTCTTTGTCATCAAACTAATCACATGTCAAGGTCCTTCCCCAGTCATTAAACTCTACAACAAAAGTTGGAAACGGCATCTGGGAAAATGGGGTCCTTCCATTGCCAAGCGGAACTCCAGTAAAGGGTGAACATGAGAAATATACTCCATCACCACATCCTCAACCTCCATATAACCATTAATCTACACAGATCTACACAGGAGATTGACTTCTCTGACCACCGATTCTTGTAGACTGTAAATTCCTGACTGTTTGACAGTGTCATAGTTTGTGGAGCTGTTCTCTGTCTTAAACCCTGTCATAATATGTGAGTAATCAATAAAAGCTCTAAATGCATTCTCTTATCTACCGGAAGAGAAGCCCTGCTAGCAACCTTGATGAGCTCTGTACAGCCAAGGAGTAATTAAGTCTTCTAGACAACGGTGAAGATTAACACTCCCAGGTGAACTCTGCCTTGAGAGTGGCTACAGCCCAAGGTCAGCCTTTGTGACTGCACCATCTCTTATTGCCTGTCTTTGTCTGTGATCCCGGCATAGTCTCCGCAGTCTTAGGACACTCACACTAGTTTGTATTTGTCTGGCTCATATTTCTTTCCTGTTGGGATGGTACTCCAGAACATAAAAGGTTGTGTTTATGCTCTCACAGTTAACTCCTCAGCACTTAGCACAAAGGTTGGCACATTCTGGGTACTTCCCCCTATTTGTTGAATAGAGGAAAAAATGGAGATAGCTAAGCTACAATCCATCTCACACTGGCTTGTAGTGTGAATTCCAAACGTATAATGTTAGGTGTGATACTGACAAAGGTGTCTACCTCGCCAACTGGACACTGGGCTCAATGAGGTCAGCTACACCAGCTTTCCTTATTTTCCCCTCAAGCATAGCCTATCCTTGATCATTGCTTGTTGAAAGATTGATTTGTATGAAACTGATGAGGAAATGGAGACCCAAGAGGCTAAATACTCTGCCCAGAATCACACAGCTCATTTGTTAAAGGCCAAAAAGAGAAAAACTGAAAGACAGGTGGTATGTATTTAAATATGGACAGAGGATGATGGTGGGGATGCAGTGAAGGACTTCCTTTCCTTGTGTGTGTACCCCCTCCTTTTTCTCAAGCTACCTCTAACCCTAGAGAGATCACTGGGGTCCCTGTCAACTATAACCACGCAGGTCCACAGAAGCCTTGACCCATGTTGGCAGATGTGAGATGGTGGCTTCAAGGAATGAAACTTCCTGTCTCATGGGATTCTGGATACTTTGACGCTAGCTTCTTCCTTTGTTTCTGCTTGAATCTCAGAGATACTGTTTGGGATGCCATCTGTACTCTTATTCTTGATATAGTTCTGTGTGCTCTTCACATGACCTCTTTTCCTTGGGAGGGTAATAATGGCTATCCGATTCTTGGGCTGAGGGTTACCAGGTGACTGTGTGGGATTCTGGAATTGATTCCTACCCCTTCTTAACCACTCTAATGCTTCACAAAACTTAGCTTCACAATCATACTCATCTCTCCCTGTTCACCTTGAAGGAATTGCTGATGAAAGATTAAGTGTTTTTTAAAGACAAAAACATATATGAAATCATGTTTATGATTAACTGATTAACATGGGAAAGTATGAACTTTCCAGTTTTCTGCCTCTCCCTGGAACTTACTTCCAAAATATTGAACTCATTTGAAACTTCTGACTTATTAGGAATTGTTGTAGCCAGTCTATTCTAGGGGCATCCTAGGAGCCCCTAGGATATGGAGAACACAAGACTCCTCTTCCTATTCACATATGTGGTTCTGTCCTGGCTACATAAATGGACATCTAACACATTTCTTGGCTCATACTGAAGTAATTTCACTAACCATGAACTCATATTTTTTAAATAAAGCAACAGCATGGTTAGTAGTTAATTCATTTGTGTATTCCATTAAAAATTTTAGACATTTCTTTAAACCTGCACTTTTCTTTCTTTTTTAAAATACTGGTTTTTTTAAATGAAGAATTTCAGTATTTTCTACTCTTTTAGATTTGATAATTTTTGTAGCAAAAGATTAATAAATAAGTATAATTAACTGTTGTGCCTGGTATTGAATCAAGTTTCATAGATTATAGTTTTATAACTTTGCACATAATTAAGGAACTAATTTTATTCCCTAGAGGGTAAATGCAGTAGCAGCATATGTGGGTCTGTGGCTGTTGAAAAAAATTTGGCAAACATCTCAAAGTTAGTGACAACTCTGCTGTGCTTCAGGATGGGTTGAAGGAGTAATGGGGTTGTGTTGTGAAATCATAGAGTATATTTTAGTATTTGAACATTTGAAGACTGACAATTTCATGGTTTTTTTTTTGTAGTTCATGGTATTAAATTTTTAAAATATATTTTATTTTAAGATGTGGAGTTCAAGTCAGAATTAGGTACATAATTGGTCTATATACAGGTGAAGTTTAGGCCTCACATTGGTACATAATTGGTCTATATACAGGTGAAGTTTAGGCCTCACATTGGTTCTCTCTTCACCTGGTTTAGGGTCAGATACTCTTATTGATGTTATGTGCCCTTCCTCCCTCCTCAGGCAGTGTCCTGCTACTGCCAATTCCTTTCTTGTAGTATGTTGATAAATGTTTAGGATTCACTTATGAGTGAGAACTTGTGGTACTCAGTTCTTTGTTTCTGTGATAGATCACTGAGTATGATCAACTCTAAATCCATCCAAGTTGCTGCTTATTCCATAATTTGTCCTTTATAGCTGTGTAATATTCCATCATGTATATGTCCCACATTAAAAAAAAAATCCATTTCACTTTCGATGGGCAGTGTGGTTGGTTCCATGTTTTTGCTACTGTGAATAAGGCTGCAATAAACATGCATGCACAGGTATCCTTTTTGTAGAATTTGCAGGCATCTGTCCTTTGGCTTCAGAGGAGAAGGTCTAGCTGGGTATAAATTGCACATAATCCTCTCCCCAAGCAGTCTGCATAAGGACACCAGTCTTCTGTCCTAGAAATGTTTGGCAGATTTAAGATCTTCTGTTTCACTAGGCTTTCCAGTCTCTACGTAATGTAAACTGATCAGAGGCTTGAGAAGATTGAAGAAATCCAATACTCAACAAGGGACCCTGGGCTTGGATTGCTGGTGAGTTTAAAAACAGATGGGTCTTTGCGGCCCCAGGGTGACCCCACAGTAAGAGCCACAGAAGGGGGAGAGCGAGCCCAGAGACTACACTTCCCAGGAGGCCTAGCGCGGACACCGGAAGCAAGGTTTTGAGAGGGGCGGGGTCTCGGGTGGTCTCCTTTGCAGCCCTGCGGCTTGGCTGATGGCGGGGCGGGTGAAGGACCGCCAGGCTTTCCAGAGCCTCAACTTCCTGTACCAGGTGAATCTGCGATGAAGGCTGCTTAAGGGATGGGGCCCGGTGCTACAGGCTCCGGAGTGACAGCTCCTGCATGTTAGGGTACGGACCGACAGGGTGAGGGTGGAGAGGCGCAGGGAGGGGTGCAGAACTGCCGGGGCTGGCAAGCCGGAGGTGCGCGCCGGCAACCCAGAGATCCGAGTAGAAGCAAAGAATTGCGACATACAGAGGTGAGAGAAGAAAAGATTTGTTTAAGAAAAGTTCACCCCCCACAGACAGGGAGAGGGCCTACACTCTAGGAGATTGTGGCAGCGTAGACCCCCAGAGTCCTGGCTTAAATCCTTTTCTTGGAGATGTTGCACGTGACTGCCGTGACTTCCTTATCGACCACCTGTGAATGTCTTGGAGAACCTGTGACGCAGAGACCCATTAATGTTCCCCCACATTATCATAGCCCCTAGAGAAGGGCGTGACAAAGATTCTAATTCTCCTGCACCTTCCCAAACGACATTCCTTAGAGCTAGTGGAGGGTGCACCTCCCCTTATCTCCTAGACATTCCCAGTGGGTCGCTTTGGAGGATCCTTGGCTTCCCTGTAGATAGTGCCCAATTTACTGTAAGATCGAATCCCCACCTGCTCTCCCTCTGAGCGGTTATAACTTTTGTCATTACAAGTTTCATGACTTTTACAGTTCTTGTCCAATGCATGATGTCTTAGGCCTTGTAAATTCCCTTTACTCTAGGCAAACTTGATTGCCACTACGAGATGCCTCTGATACCTGGAAGTCTGTTTCTGAAAAGACAAAGTCAGTAAAGTTAATTATACCTAAAGTGTGCATTTCTCCAAAAGCATACCTTCTACTTTCTCACCATTGTGTCAGGGTTTAAGAAGATGAAAAATGGCTTCCTACTCTCCGTCTGTCTTTTCACTGCAGGCCACCCGCTGTCCTTGCACAAGACCCCAAGAACCAGACGCTAGCGAGATTTTACTGTCACACGGAGAGAACCATCGTGAAGCGGCTTCTCTTGTGAAGGTGAGACTGCCGCGGGCCTGGTGGGCAGAACACAGGGGAGGTGGGGGGTGGTGCAGGCGACCCTCTTCCACCTCTGCCCCAGGGACACCTCAGTGAAGAGGACTCTCTGTCATGGCTGCTCTTCCCTCCTGGCCCCAGGGCTTAGCTGCACCCAGTGGCAGAGACGTGAGGTGGGGAGATTGCGGAGTGCGGGCGGTTGGGGTGTGAGAGTCGGAACAATGCCTGCCTCCTCCGGATGTGTCAGCATGGTATTTGCAGGTGTCGGCCTTCTCTAGCCCTGGGTTAAGTTCTAATTCCACTTGCACAAACTAAGGTTTGGGCTTGCTTGGCCCTGGCCTTTTTTCCCAGTCTGGACAGGTAGACAAATGATGGTACCATGAGGTCTCCACCTGTGCTTAATAATAGATGTCACTTGGCCTCGTGGAGGACACGATTTCTATCACCACTCATTCACTAAACAAATACTTATTTTCTAAAATGTGTCAAGTACTGTGCAGAATTCATTATTCTCAGTGAAATACAGTAAGAAACGATTAAAATAGTGTAGTGCCGGAAGCCAGCTCCTGGGGGTTCACAGGACCCGGGAAGGAGGCGTGGTAAGGCGAAACAATGAAGAGTCATGACGAGAGTTTCTTTTCAGGCACTCTGGCACTGAAGCACAGCAGTGCTGATTTATTTATATCATAATTTTTGGCATAAAGTTAACAGTAAAGGAAATAATTAACAATCAAAACATATCAAAATGATTGTATGACATACTAATGATTTTACAATTTTTATGATTTTTGCATAATTATGCAGTTAATAATGTCTACATATAAGAAGTTAGCTGTTCTTGGAAGTGGTAACTTATTAAAAGGGCAAGGTTATTATTAGTCAAAAGGTTAGCAAGTGGAAAGTAAAACTTATGCTTTATAAAGGTAAATAGTCTATATAGCTATAAAGACGTTAGGCATATAACCTTTATGTAGTTTTAATTTAAAGGTCACTGTCTGTGATGAGGCAGTGTCTATATTTTATTTATATATACCAATCATTTCACTTTTTACTAAGTGCTGACCTTTGGGTTTTAGAAAACAGGCACCAAGGGGGCCCACTGCGTTTAATTTTTTCTATAAAGATAAGTTTTTCTACTTAACATATCTTTCATCTATCCAGACTTTTCTAACCATATCATCATCATATGCACCTGTATAAGGTAGTAGAGGGTCAAGCCATTCTAAGTTTTGCATACTACTCTTTCCTCTGGGTGCCTACCAAATTCTACCATTCATATTATAGCCTATATGGGGGCCTGCTCTAACAGTTGGCAAGGGTTTGTAATATTGTTTCAAAGCTTTAAACTTGTGGCTATTCTGGTGTTGTTTGTATGGCTTAACTGTATTTGTTTTAGTTTGTACCTCAGTTTCTGTCATTTCTCGATACTATAGTTTTAACATAAAGTAGAACAGTTAAAAGTATACTTTGTCATAGTAGGTTTTAGAGTAATTGGTGGGTTATTGTGACCCATTGGGTTGCTATTTGCATTTCCTGAGGCATGGCCAATGGTGAAACATTAACTGCTTTATTATTGGCATTATAGATGCTGTAATCCTTAACTTTAGTCACAGCGTTCTTTCCCAAGGGGAGATTTAAGCATATTATTTCTGTAAGGCATAAGCATAACAATATAATAGGAACAAACAGGCAACCATGAATCACAGGACATTCATGTAGAACTTTCCTCAAGACTTTCTACGGGGCTTTGCCACACTCACGGATCCTTCTGGGGCTTTGCCTTCCAGAAGGGTGTCTTCATTCGGTTCCCATGCTGAGTCCTGGATTGTCATGGCCTCCGCCAGTGTAGAAAATTGGGAGACTAGAATGCTAATACTCATGCTAATACTCATGAGGTTTGTGATAAGCAAGGGGAGTGAGAGATGGAAATTCTAGGCATGTGTGAAGACTTGGAGACTAAAAGAGCTTGTGGTGCTGTCATAGAAATGCAAGTTCAGGAAGCTGGAGTTTGGGATGGGCAGGAGCAAGACATGAGACTGGAGGGGGAAACAAGCCAGATCTTGAAGATTCTTGTTAAGGAGTTTAGACTTTATCTTAAAGAGTTCCAGTAAGTTGATGCAGTTATGCAGGGACCTGACACCATCAAATTTGTATTCAAATGGAGGAGGGAATTCCTACTGAAAAACAGTGGAGGCAAAACTGGTTGGAGACCTTTTCTTAACCTGGGTTCTTTTTCCCACTTTACCCTAGGCCGCAGGGGACAGTGCTGGACAATACAGACCTGCCTAACATGCCAGCGCAGCCAGCAGTTCCTCAATGATCCTGGACATCTGCTCTGGGGAGACAGGCCTGGGGCCCAGCTGGGGAGCCAGGCAGGTGAGAGGTGGTAAAGAAAATGGGGCATACTCCAGGGAATAGGGACAGGGCAATGCAGAACTGAAGAGGACACATAGATGGGCTCTTGGTTGATGTGAGAGATGCCACAGTCTGAGAAAACTAATTCTGCACTTTTAATTCTGCTTGTCTACCCAGATACCAAACTACCACAGCCCTTGCCAGACACAGCCCACCCTATTCCAGCCCACCCCATTCCAGCCTACCCTCCTGAAGAGAAAGTGCAGCCTCAGGACTCTAGTCACCAGTAATGGATTTACCCCATCTTCCAAATAAATGATGTTTATTTCTGTTTTACTTGTGTGATTCTGTTCTGTGATTATTTCAGTTCTTAATTCTATTTTCTTTTGTTTCTGTCTGTGTTTCTTGGTCACCTGCTCTAACACTTTTGTGCACTCTCCACACAGAGAGGGCCTGATTTCTGTAGACCACTTGGCCCCACTAAGCAGCTCTTATTTCCAGGGCCATGGCTCCAGTTTCTGTCACCCCTGCTTCCTCAAATCAATGCCATGTTTGGAACTAAAGTGCCAGAGTTTCCTGCAAGGCCCTGAGCCACTTTAGGGCCCTCCATAGTCAATAGTCAATAGCCAAGGTTATTGACTAAAAGGCTAGACAAAATGCCCATGCCACTGCTGCTGTTTTTAAATGGGAGGGAGGGATAGGGCTTGTGAGAATGTTCATATCCTCCAGGCCCACTCACGGTTGGTCTTTTTCCAGTCTCAAAGTTGTCTTCTGTAAAATTCTGACAAGGGAAAAGGTGCAAATCTGATATAACAAGGTCAAAGGTGCCAACAAAAGGACACAGCAGACATGACACAAGTGTGCTCCATGGTATACTCTCAAAGTTTTCTTTAAAAAATCAGTAAACAACTAACAACACTTTCTTTGATATCCCTGAGAGCCTACTCAAAGACAGAATTCCTGGACTGACCTCTCTGCTAACAGCCAGCTTAGCAGGATACCCCAAAATATACAAATAAAATTTGTTATTCCCAGAGTGCAGTTTTCTTTCTTCTATGTCTCTAACAAATTCTGTGCTGCACTTACCTATTGCTGCAAAAATCACTTATTGTAGCTTAAAACAGTAATGATTTATTATTTCCTCTGATTATGTGGGTTAGAAATTTGGGTGGTCCTTCTGCTCCTTATGGAATCAGCTGAAGTCACATAGCTGCATTTAGCTGGTGTCTGGTAGCTGATCTGGAAGACCCAAGGAGCTTCACTCACATGTCTAGCACCTCTTTGCTTCCTTGCTAGCTTTGACGTCCTCCCAGCATGTCTGTCTCAGAGTGGTTAGACTCATTACATGGCTTCTGGCTTCCACAGGGAGCATCCCCACCTACAAGTGCTTATCAGCATCCCAATGGAGCATCCCAATGTGCAAGTGCTCATCTGTTGGTGGTACACTTGCTAATGTCTCCTTAGCCACAGTAAGTCATGTGATCAAGGCCAGAGTCAATGTGGAAGGGAGTACCCTGGTTTTTGAATACTGGAAATTTCCTTGGTTCCCTAGGGACTGCCACATCCTTGTTTTGCCTTTTCTATTGACTTGGCCTCTCCACTGACTTCTTAACATGTCAGTAAATTATTTGTGTAGAAGACAATAAATAGGCCACAGGTAACTAAATGTTTCTGAGTTATTTTTTGAAAGTTTATTTTTGGAAATAGTGCCTACCTGGGTCAACCATGGCAGCCAGCAAAAACAAGTAGCCTGAAGTACACCCTGTGCATAACTGGACCCTTTGCATCTTCAGCTCTCCTTCTGTGGCTCTTCCAGTGAGTCTCTTTTCAGAAGATTGAGCTATTTAGCTATTGCACACTAAGTCTGATTCTTGGCCAAGTTTGTCTTGAGTGTGTTATGATTGCACGTGACTAAACATGAGAAGATGAGAATCAGGTCCCAACTGGGGGACAGACAAAACAGAATCTGAATGTAAGTCTTTGTAGTTTCTTTATTTCTTGTATGTTTCCATCAATATAGTTTTCTCTAACAAGATCATAGCCCTCTTCCTTCTTCCATGGCTGGATGTAGCGGCTCATGCCTGTGATCCCAGGATAGGAGGAATACTTGCATCTAGGAGTTTGAGACAAACCTGGGCAACATAGTAAAACCTTGTCTTTACAGAAAATAAAAAAAAAAGCCAAGCATGATGGTGTGCACCTATAGTCCCAGCTGCTCAGGAGGCTGAGGTGAAAGGATTACCTGAACCCAGAAGGTTTAGGCTACAGTGAGCAGTGATCATGCCCCACACTCTAGCCTGGCCAACAGAGTGAAACCTTGATTCAAAAAAATGAAAGATAAAATATAAAGATCATGGCCCTCATCCTCCTGCCAAATTCTGTCCTTTTTCATGTTTATTTATAAACTATATAAAACACAATTATATATATAACAATTATATTCATTATATAACATAGATTTATAGCATGATAGTTGCATAATATATGCAAAAATATTTTTTATAAGAAAGATGAAACCAAATCCCTAGTATGTAATAGCTTTCTCAAGTGTTTCTTATAATTCAGGAACTCAAAATTTGTGCCGTTTCAGGACTCTTTAAATACAAAGGAGAGAAAAAAAACTTAGGTCATTCAAATTGAATCAATAAATGAAGTCATTCACTAGTCATGGAAACCAAGTCTTATTAATTCCCTGAACATTCAGTTTATTTAGCACTTTGAAAACTGGTAAAAATGAGTAGGTTTAAGTGAGAAGGATTGAGAGACTTATTCTGAATTCAGAAGGGAATTAGAAATTTATTAAGATTCTCAACAAAGGTAATAAAAATATTTTTGGTTTTGTCTACCTCACACAGTTGTAAATATCAAGTAAGCTAATGTACATGGAGACACTTTAAAAATTAGATATTATAGGGTATTGTAATTACTGGTAATTGTAGTAATACTTTGGAAGTAATAAAAAGTAGCAAAATATATTAGGAAATACAGGTGTGGATATCAGGGAATCTGAGTTATTGTCCCCATAATAAAGTGTATCTCTAAAGCATAACTATATCACCATGAAAACACGTACCTATGTTTGGTCAATGCTTAATAAGTTTTTAAGATATTTTGAAATAATTATAAATTAACTGGAAGTTGCAAAGAAGATATAGAAAGCTCCCCTACATCCTGCCCCAACTTCTCTCGTGATTCTTTTTATTGTGTTAAAATATACTTAAGAAAATTTAACATTTTAACCACTTTAAAGTGTACAATTCAGTGTCATTAAGTACATTTGCACTATTGTACAGTCATTACCACTGTCTAGTTGCAGAACTTTTTCATCATCCCAATCAGAAACCAGTTTCCATTACACAATTACTCCTAATTCCTCCCTACTTCAGACCCTCTAGCAACCACTCATCTGTTTTCTATCTCTATGGACTTGTCTATTCTGGATGTTTCATATAAATGGGATAATACAATTTGTGGCCTATTGTGTCTGGCTTCTTTTCTACTTAGCATGGTTTCAAGGTTCATCCATGTTGCAACATGTATCAGTACTTCATTCTTTTTATGGCTGAATAATATTCCATTGCTTAGATATACCACATGTTGTCTATCCATTCATCAGTGGACACTTAGGTTGTTTCCACACCTTGGCTATTATGAAGAGTGCTGCTATGAACATTTCTATATAAGTTTCTAGTTGAGTACTTGTTTTTCATTATTTTGGCACACTTAGGAGTGGATCCTATGTTAGTTTTGTGTTTAACTTATGTTTTTGAGGAATTATCAAGCTCCTTTTCACAGCTACTATACCGTTTTACATTCCTACTAGCCATGTACAAGGGTCCTAATTTCTCTCTCCCCATCATCTAATCTTTTTACTTTCAATTTAGTTTCTTTGTTGTTTATTATAGCCATCCTAGTGGGTGTAAAGTGATATCTCTGTGGTTTGATATACACTTCACTAATAACTAATGATGTTGAGCATTTTTTCAGGTGCTTGTTGGCCATTTGTATATTTTTGTTGGCAAAATGTATTTTCAAGACCTTTGCCCAATTTTAAAAAATTGGATTATCTTTGCTTTTTTCTGAGTCAGGTTCTCACTCTGTAATCCTGACTGGAGTGCAGTGGTACAGACACAGCTTACCAAGGCTTCAACCTCCTGTACTCAGGCAATCCTTCTGCTCAGCCTCCCAAGTAGCTGGGACTACAGTTGCACACTACCATGCCCAGTTAATGTTTTTTAAAAGTTTTTTTGTAGAGATGAGGTCTCACTATATTGAGTAGGCTAGTCTCAAACTTGTAGGCTCAAGCAATCCTCCCACCTTGGCCTCCCAAGGTGCTGGGATTATAAGCATGAGCCACCGTACCTGGCCATCTTCATGCTTTGATTTGTAAGAATTCTTCATATATTCTAGATACTAGGCTCTTATTGGATACATGATTTGCAAATACTTTCTCTCATTTCATGGGCTGTCTTCTCATTCTCTTGACAGCATCCTTTAATGCATAAAAATTTTTACTTTGATGATCTGGCAGCTACTTTCTTGAAAGAAACATCCCCTCAGCTTGCACCAGTCTATACTCTCCAGCAGTATACCAGCATTCCTATTTACTTACAGGATCGGTAGATTTTAATTAGCTTCTTTTTTTAAAACCAGCTTCTTAATTGTTGCCACAAACTAATGAGTATCAAGGGTTTCCCTTTATTGTCTTGACTTGCATTTCTCTAATTACTAGTGATACCATGCAACTCTTCAGATAATTCAGCAGCCATTTGTTTTCCTCTATCTTTAAATTGATTCTTCAGATGTTTCCCCATTTTTCTATTGGATTTCTTGAATGCTTTTATTTTTTGTTTGAGGGATGTTATAGGTTGAATGTTAGTGTTCCACCAAAATTTAAAATTGAATACCTAACCCTTAATGTGGTGGTATTTGGATAGGTGAGGCCTTTGAGAGGTAATTAAGTTTAGATGAAGTCATGAGGATGGGGGCACCATGTTGGAATGAGTAATCTTGTAAGAAAAAGAAGAGAGGTCAGAGCTCTCTTTTTCTGCCTTGGGAGGACACAGCACGAAGTCAGTTGTTTATAAGTCAGGAAGAGTGGCCTTATCAGAAGTGAATCTGCTGGCACCTTGGTCTTGGACTTCCAGCCTCCAGAATTGTGAGAAATAAATATATGCTAGCTAAGTCACCCAGTCTATGGTATTTTGTGATAGCAGCCAGAACTGATTAAGACCAAGGGGTATTGGATAAGAAATCATGACTCAATTATTTGCTACATCCAGGAGACTCATCTCACTACAAGGGATGCACACAGACTCAAAGTTAAAGGATAGAAAATCAGTTTCCAGGCAAATAGATCACAAAAGAAGGCAGGAGTTGCAATCTTAATATCAGACAAAAAAACCTTTAAGCTATCAAAAATTTAAAAACATGCAAAAGGACACTACATAATGATAAAAGATTCAACCCATCAACAAGAAATATCCATCCTAAACATATATGCACCCAACGCAGGAGCACCAGCATTTATAAAGCAACTACTAAGTAAACTAAAAAAAAGATACGGACTCTAACACTATTGTAGAAGGGGACTTGAATGTCCCACTAACAACCCTAGATAGATCATTGAGGCAAAAAATCAACAAGGAGATTCAGAACCTAAACTTGACACTTGACCAAATGGACTTA
>NW_007256990.1:86118-127994 GCF_000164805.1 Carlito syrichta | reverse complement strand
ATGATGCTGAACAGCTACTGGGTCAACACTGAAATCAAAGCAGAAATTAAAAGATTCCTGTAAACAAATGAAAATGAAAAAAAAATCTTACCAAAACCTCTGGGATGCCATGAAATCAGTTCCAAGGGGGGGATTTATCTCTCTATAAGAATATATCAAGAAAATGAAAAGATCACAAGTGGAGAGCCTAACAAATCACCTAAGGGAACTGGAAATAGAAGACCACCAAAACCTCAACTTTAACAGAAGAATCCAAATCACCAAAACAAGAGCCCAAATATGGGACACAGAAGACAGAAATATCGTAGAAAACATCAACAAAACAAAAAGCTGGTTCTTCAAAAGAATTAACAAGATAGATGGACCCCTAGCCAGAATAACCAAGAAAAAGAGAGAAAAAGCCCAAATAAACACAATTAGAAATACAAAAAAATCAAATCACAAGTGACCCCGAAGAAATACAAAAGGTTATCAGAGATTACTATGTACCCTAAATGGAAACAACCTTGATAACCTAAATGAAATAGAGGACTTTCTGATATCACACAAATCTGCCCAGGTTTAAACAAGAAGACACTGAGACACTAAATAGACCAATAACAAACCAGGAAATTGACTCAGTCATATGAAAACTGCCTACAAAAAAAAAAAAGCCCTGGACCAGATGGCTTTCCAGCAGAATTCTACAAAACATACAAGGAGGAGCTGATACAATCCTACTGAAAGTATTCAGGAAATTAAGAAAGATGGAATGCTCCCCAAATCATTTTATGAAGCTAACATCACACTGATACCCAAACCAGGTAAAGATCCAACCAAAAAGAACTACAGGCCAATATCCCTTATGAACATAGATGCAAAAATCCTCAACAAGATTCTAGCAAATCAGATCCAAAAACACAACTCAAAAATCATCCACCATGACCAAGTAGGCTTCATCCCCAGGATGCAGGATTGGTTCAACATTTGCAAGATCATGAATGTAATTAAATACATCAACAGATATAAAAACAAGAACCACATGATTATATCATTAGATGCAGAAAAAACTTGATAAAATCCAGCATCCCTTCTTGATAAATACCCTCAAACATCCAGGTATAGAAGGAACATACCTCAAAATAGTAAGTGCTATCTACAATAGACTCACAGCTTACATATTGCTAAATGGACAGAAACTGGAAACATTTCCCCTAAAAAATGAAACAAGACAAGGCTGCCCACTCTCACCTCTCTTGTTCAATATTGTGTTGGAAGTCCTAGCTTGGGCAATTAGACAAGAGAAGGAAATCTGGGGTATCCAAATAGGAAAAGAGGAAGTCAAGTTATCCCTCTTTGCTGATGATATGAAAATCCATGAGAATTTGTCAAAAACATGCCTGCACTGATAAAGGATTTTGGCAAAGACTCAGTGTACAAAACAAATGTGCAAAAGACAGTTGCATTCCCATACATCAACAACAAGCAGGCAGAGATCCAAATAAAAAGCACAATCCCATTCACAATAGCCACACAAAAAATGAAATATCTCAGCATCTTCCTACCCATAGAAGTGAAAGACCTTTACAATGAGAACTGCAAAACACTACTCAAAGAAATCCAAGAAGACACAAACAAATGGAAAAATATTCCATGCTCATGGATAGGAAGAATCAATATTGTTAAGATGTCCATCCTACCCAAGGCAATCTACAGATTCAATGCAATACCCATTAAGTTACCAACATCATTCTTCTAGACCTGGAAATGACAATACAGGAATTCATATGGAAACATAAATGACCACGAATAGCCAAAACAATCCTTAGCAAAAGAAACAAAGCAGGAGGTATCACACTTCCAGACTTCAAACTTTACTATAAGGCTACAGTAATCAAAACAGCCTGGTATTGGTACAAGAACAGGCATATAGACCAATGCAACAGGATAGAGATTCTGGAAGCAAAGCCTCAATTTTTCAACCAACTCATTTTTGACAAAGCCTCCCACAACAACGACTGGGGAGAGGAGAACCTGTTCAGTAAATAGTGCTAGGAAAACTGGCTGATCACATGCAGAAGATTGAAACAGGACCCCTACCTATCACCATACACAAAATTTAACTCTAAATGGATCAAAGACCTAAACATAAAACCTCAAGTTATAAGAATCTTAGAAAACGCAGGAGACACTCTTATGGAAATTGAAAATGGCAACCAATTCCTATTCAGAACCCTAAATGCCCATACGTTAAGAAATAAGGTCGAGAAGTGGGACCTCATCAGACTAACGAGCTTCTGGAAAGCAAAAGAAACCATCGAGAGAGCAGGGAGACATCCCACAGAATGGGGGAAAATATTTGCCAACTGTATATCTGACAAAGGCCTAACATCTAGGATTTACAAGAGACTAACATGTGCTGAAAGAAAAAAGAAATAAACAGCCCCATTAAAAAGTGGGCAAGAATAGACACTTCTCAAAAGAAGAGATATGGGCAGCCAACAGACACATAAGAAAGTGCTCAGCCTTGGTAATCATCAGGGAATTGCAAATCAAAACCACACTGAAATACCACCTAACCCCAGTAAGAATGCCCATCATTAAAAAAAACAAACAACAACAGATGCTGGCAAGGATGCAAAGAAAAAGGAACACATCTACACTGCTGGTAGGAATGCAACCTAGTGCAACCTTGTTGGAAGACAGTGTGGCGATATCTGAAAGAGCTAGAAATTGACCTTCCATATGACACAGCAATTCCCCTATTGGGAGTATACCCAGAGGAACTCAAATCATTCTACCACAAAGATACCTTCACAAGTATGTTTGTTGCAGCTCTAGTCACAATAGTAAAAACATGGAACCAACGATGTTGCCCACTGAAGTTGGACTGGATAAAGAAAATGTGATATATATACACAATGGAATATTATGCATTCATAAAGAAGGACAAACATATGGACTTTGCAGCAACTTGGATGGATTTAGAATTGATTACTCAGTGATCTGTCGTGGAAACAAAGAACACTCATAAGAGTACCTTGAACAATTATAATACTATAAGAAAGCAATTGGCAGTAGTGGGAAACTGTCAGGGGAGGAGGAGTGGAATTGGCAGTTGGGAGAAACTGCTAGGAGAGGGAGGGGCATACCTCATCAACAAGGATACCTGCATAATCAACGTTTGTTTACCTAACCCTGAGTTGTACCCTACATTAAAAAACAAAAAAAAGACCAAAGGTATTTTGCTTTGTTTTTCCTATAATGGAAAATAATTCTTTTAGAGTTTTACCAGACATGTTTGTGTCTTAATACATTTGGAGTTGATCTCTTCAGATGGTTTGAGGTCATTTGCTAGTTAACTAAGGCTTGAGTGAGTGCATCATCTCCAAGCTGTGCTTAAGTCCTCTCATTCTTCTGAAGCCTCAGCTTCAAGCAATGGTCAGTGGCAATTTCTTTCAGACGAGGCCTGGCTTCACCAGTCCTGAAAAGACTATGCAGAACACTTCAGCCTCTCTCACTGCCCTTGTCTTCTGTTGCTAACTCAATCTTAGCAGAGAGTGGTGTTTATCTTGTCTTTAAACTCACCCATAACATTTTCTCTTACATTTTTCTTTTTACCATGTGTTTGGAGCCAAGGGTCTTTGTCCAAGTGTGAACTTATTTTGCCATCCTGACCAAAATGCCTCACTTAGGGTTCTTGTGCTGTTATGTGGTTGGTCATGCTGAAATATACCTCCACCTCAGCCCAGTGGAATCATCTCAGAACACAGTTGAAAAGGAATGGTGGGTAAACGAACAGAAACACATTCAGGCTCAGTTGGAGCATGTTTTTAGACTTTCCAAGATTATGGAGTATAAGGTTTATTATTGATTCCATCCTTTTACAGCTGTAGAAAGAGATCTGGCATAAAATCCCAATAACTGGGGCTCAATCCAGACTCTGACATTGGCTGACTATGTTACTTGGGGCAAATTAAACTCTCTGGACTCTTTCAGTAGGTAACATATGCACATAGTAGGAAATTCAGAAAGTATGCAAATAGATACAATGAGGAGTTAATTTTCTTCCCACTTTTATCCCCAAGTCTCTCATTTTCTCTTCCAGCGGACATCACTGTGAAAAAAACATTCTGGAATTTTTATAAATATAAATAAATGTTTGTATTAAAAAACAAAAAAATGAATATACATATGCTCATATAGTTTGCTCTTTAGGAATCTCTACTTAGGTGAGAAAATTGAAAATAAAGCAAGAAAACATTTATGGTTAGTTGAGAAGGGTTGTGATTGCTGGAGTAAAGGCGTTTGGGAGGTCAGCAATGTTTAATTTCACAGTTACAGTAGTAGTCACATTGTGTGTACACTTCATTTAATTGTACTTTTTTCACTTGTATCATGTTACTTTTCAAATAGTTTTGAAGTAAAAAAGAATGCTGCTCTTAATATTTTTGCTCATATTTCATTTTACACCAGGGTCTGTATCAATATGATAAATTGCTAAAGTTGGAATTGCCAAATCAAACATTTTTGCATGTAAATGTTGGTAGAAAATGCCTAATTGCATTTCACAGAGGTTATATCAATCTACTCCCCTACCAACCATGCACAATAGTGCCTAATTACCTTAACTTCACCAACACTGTTTGGTATCATCAAACCTTGGATCTTTGCCAACCTAATAAATGGCATTTAGTTTTGTTTTGTCTTTTTTTCTATTATACGGCCCTAATAGTTTTATTGTGAGAATGTGTATAGAAGTCACTCTTTCAAGTGGTCAGACTCAAATGGGTAGGAAACTCCTTTATAAAAAAAAAAATCGAGAAGGCAGGGAAGATGGCGGCCGAGCCAGTCAGACCATGTGAGTCCCTGTGGGAGTGAGTGAGTGTATGGAAAATTTTGTGTATGTGCTGGTAAGTGAGTGGGCATGTGAGTGACTGACTGAGTGAGGGTTAGGGAGCTAGGGGCCAGGGCTCTCCAGGTGTAGTGGCTGGTGCCCAGCATCTGGGCTTGGACTCTAGTGATTTCCTGGACGCAGAAGCCGAGTGCCATTTTCTCTCTTTTCCTTCCTTCTTTCTTTTTTTTTTAAATCAACAAAACCTCCCTGGCAAGAAAACGCTGGGAGAGACTGCCTAACTGGGTCTCGTGAGTGGGTGGCCAGGCCCCTTGTGCAACAGCAGGTGCTGCAATTTCCTACTTCGTCCCTGGCTCTTCCTAGGTCACAGAAGCGGAGCACCATTGTTTTTTCAAACAAGAAGTTTTCTTTTGGAAAAGTGGCAGGGAGACACTATTGCCCCAGGCTCTCCCTCACCATTGAAGCAGGAGAGAGACTGCTCTGGGATTTGCCTCATCACTTCAGCACCTTGGAGGGCACTGGAAGGGGCTGCAGACAGAGCCCAGATGCAAGTTTCCACAGAAGAGGACAAGAGAGGCATCCCACCACCATATTGAAGACAGGTCAGGAAAGTGCTCTGACTTGCTTATTACGGACCAACAGATTCGATCTCTGTGACTGGCAGATCAAATACTCAGGGACTGATCGTGGCCCAAAGGGAATATTTTGAAAGCACAAACTTCAGAGGGACCTGTAAGGTGCTGAGTTCCAGACACCCCACCCCCACCCTGATCCAGCTGTGCAACAAAGGGTGTGGCCAGAAAAGGAGGAGGAAGAAATCAAAAGAGATCAGTGGTGAGTCCAGGGCTGACCCAAACCCCCTCCTTCCCAGCAATCCTCTGAACATCAGACTCACACAGCTGGGCTACGACTGAGAGGGACAAACCCAGGCAGGGCCTGGTCATCAGTCGCAATAGGAGAGCTCCATTCCAGGATAGGCCTGGCTGTGATACCCCAGTGAGAGTACATACCTGGGGAAGAGACAATCCTGTACCTCCCCACCAGAGACCTCCCTGACCGTATGAGAGTGGGAGGGGAGGTCTGCAGCCCCACTCATCTCCACCATCCCTCTTCCTTCCCTGCTTTGTTCCTTGAGGAGAGAGTGAAAGAGGTGGGTCTGCAGGAGAGACCTGATTAGAGGAACAATTACAGAGCCTGTCACAAGAGGGCAGGATTTTTTGTCTGTTTTTGTTTTTAAGTTTTCAATTACCTTTTAATTAAAAATTTTTTTGACTGCTTGTTAGTTTATCTATTTTAAAAATATTTTTCCTTTATGCATGAATGTGTATGTATGTTTGATCTGTATCCCCCCAATTTTTAAAAAATTTTTCTTTTCTTTTTCTGTTTCTTCTTTTGTCATTTTGTTTTTGTGTATATGTGAATGATTGAGTGTTCATCTTTCGATTTTGTTGTGTTGTTGGTTTTGGTTATTTTGTTCTTCTGGGTCTTTTTTTATATTCAGTTTTTATAGTTTAAGGGCAATGTCAATAGATATGCCCCTTCGGTCTTTCTGTTTTTCTTCTCTATTCACTTTGTGCTAGGCATGTGTGTGTGTTTAGTTTTCCTGGGGTCTTTTTGTTATTGATTGTTTTGTTTAGCTTTGTTGTTGTTCAGGTTGTTTTGGAGTGTGTGTATATGTTCAATTGCTTTTGCATTGGTTTCTGCTTTGCATAGTCATAAAGAGTGGTAGTGGGGAGAAGGTCTGAGGGAACACATACCACAATAAGTGAACATTTTAATTTGCAAGTAGTATCTGATTCCTACTGCCCCATCCCCCACTTTATTTGAATTTCAAAAACTACAAGAGGCAGCAAAGCTTCTCATCCACCAACCTATTTCAAAATAGAACAAATCCAGAGCCAGGATCAGGGAAGAATAGAGGTCTGAGCAAATGTCAGAAGGGAGAGCCTTTCCCACTGATACTTAACAACAGAACTAAAGAGAAAAACAAAAGATCTGTCACAAATGAGGAAAAGCTAAAGGAAGACCTCAGGCAATTTCAAGTGTACCAAAGACAAAACTGCTGTAAAATCAGACCTCAGTGCTCAAACAATGGAAGTCACCAAAAGACTGTCCCCAGAATATGACAGGGATTAGGGAACGGTTGGAAAGAGTGAATAGGACTCAAGAAAGACAAGATGCAACATTGAAATAATTTGTAACAGAGATTTTGGCAATAAAAAATTTCATCCAGAAAATAAATAACAAGATGACAAGCATGGAAAGCAGAATTAATCTAGCTGAAGAAAGAATCTCAGAACTTGAAGACCAGAACATAGAATTAACCCGAACTGTAAAACACATAGAAAGAAGACTCAGAAAGAAAGATCAAACCCTACAAAAGATGTATGATTATATCAAGAGGCCGAACCTATGTCTGACTGGTATCCCAGAAGAAGAAAGGGAAATGGAGAACAACTTGGAGCAAGTATTCCAGGAAGTAATCCAAGAAAACTTTCCCCATCTCACCAGAGATGTGACCAGTCAAGCACAGGAGATACAGAGAACCCCCAAAATACATCAAATGAGGAGACCAACCCTAGACACATAGTAATTCACCTACACAAAGTAGGCACAAAAGAAAAATTCTGAAAAGCAGCAAGAGAGAAAGGTCAGACTATCTACTGTGGAAAACCAATCAGAATAGCAGCAGCAGAAACACTACAAGCAAGAAGGGACTGGAGCCCTATATTCAAAGTCCTAAAAGGTAAACAATTTAAACCAAGAATTTCTTATCTAGCGAAGCTCAACTTCATCAGTGATGGAGAATTAAAACCCTTCCCAGACCTCCAATCTCGAAGAGATTATGCAGCTTCCAGGCCAGCTCTATAGGAGACACTTAAAGGTACTAAGCACAGAAGAAAGAAGAAAAAGATTGACCCCACCCTTCCCAAGAGAACAGCAGAGCACAGAATCAGCAGAGAATATAGCACAACAAGAAACTTGAAAACACACACATACATTAACCCCAAAGCCAAAAGAAAACAAGCAAAAAAAGGAAAAACTTTATTAGAACCTTATGACCGGGATAAACAATCGTATTTCAGTAATCATCCTGAGTGTGAATGGACTAAATGCACCAATGAAAAGACACAGAATGATGCACTGGATATGAAACCATGACACAATTATTTACTGCATCCAGGAGACTTATCTCACTTCAAGGGATGCACATAGACTCAAAGTTAAAGGCTGGAAAACAAGTTTCCAGGCAAATGGATCACAAAAGAAGGCAGGAGTTGCACCCTTAATATCAGACAAAACATTTAAAAAGAGGCAAAAGGACACTACATAATGATAAAAGATTCAATCCATTAACAACAAAGATTCATCCTAAACATATATGCACCCAACACAGAAGCACCAGCATTTATAACACAACTACTAAGTAAACTAAAAAAGGATATTGACTCTAACACTATTATAACAGGGCACTTGAATACCCCACTGAGAGCCCTAGATACATCATTGAGGCAAAAAATCAACAAGGAGATCCAGAACCTAAACTTGACACTTGACCAAATGGACTTAATAGATACCTACAGATTATTCCACCCAACAAACACAGAATATACATTCTACTCATCACTACATGGAACATACTCCAAGACTGATCACATCCTTATCCATATATCAAGCATAAACAAATTCCACAGGTTGAAATCTTGCCATGCACATTCTCAGACCACAGTGGAATAAAAATAAATATCAACACCAAAAATATTTCCCCAAAGCCTACAAAGACAAGGACACTAAATAGCATGATGCTGAACAACTACTGGGTCAACACTGAAATCGCAACAGAAATTGAAACATTCCTGGAAACAAATGAAAATGAAAAAAAATCTTACTGAAAATCTCTGGGATGCCATGAAAACAGTTCTCAGAGGGGAATTTATATCTCTATGAGCACACATCAAGAAAACAGAATGATCAGAAGTTGAGAGCCTAAGAAATCACTTAAGGGAGCTGGAAAGAGAAGACCACCCAAACCCCAACTTTAGCAAAAGAATCCTAACCACAAAAATAAGAGCCCAAATACAGGACACAGAAGACAAAAATGTCATAGAAAACCAACAAAACAAAAAACTGGTTCTTTGAAAGAATTAACCAGATTGATGAGCCCCTAGCCAGAATGACCAAGAAAAAAAGAGAAAAAACAAAAACAAAAACAAATAAACACAATCAGAAATACCAAAGATCTAATTGCAACTTACCCTGAAGAAATACAAAAGAGTATCAGAGATTACTATGTATACCTGTATGGAAACAAACTTGATAACCTAAATGAAATGGAGGACTTTCTGACATCACACAACCCCACAGGTTGAAACAAGAAGACACTGAGACACTAAACAGACCCAAAACAACCCAGGAAATTGACTCTGTCATATGAAAACTACTTACCAAAAAAGCCCTGGACCGAATGGCTTTCCAGCAGAATTCTAAAAAACATATAAGGAGGAGCTCATACCAATCTGACTAAAAGTATTCCAGGCAATTGAGAAGATGGAATTCTCCCAAAATCATTTTTTGAAGCTAGCATCACACTGATACCCAAACTGGATAAAGATCCAACAAAAAAAGAGAATTACAGGCCAATATCCCTTATGAACATAGATGCAAAGATCCTCAACAAGATTCTAGCAAATTGGATCCAGAAACACATTTCAAAAATCATTCACCATGACCAAGTAGGCTTCATCCCCAGGATGCAGGGCTGGTCCAATATTTGCAAGACCATAAATGTAATTAAATACATCAACAGATGTAAAAACAAGAACCACAAGATTATATCATTAGGTGCAGAGAAAACTTTTGATAAAATCCAGCATTCCTTCTTGTTAAAAACCCTCAAACACCTAGGTATAGAAGGAACATACCTCAAAATAGTAAGTGCCATCTACGACAAACCCACGGCTAACATACTGCTAAATGGACAGAAGCTGGAAACATTTCTCCTGAAAACTGGAATAGCAAAAAGCTTCCCACTCTCACCCTTCTTGTTCAATACTGTGTTGGAAGTCCTAGCTTGGGCAATTCGACAAGAAAAGGAAACCAGGCATATCCAAATAGGAAAAGAGGAAGTCAAGTTATCCCTCTTTGCTGATGATATGAGCCTATACCTTGAAAATCCAAGAGAATCTGTTCAAAACCTGCTTGCACTGATAAAGGACTTTGGCAAAGTCTCTGGGTACAAAATAAACATGTAAAGAACAGTTGGATTCCTATACACCAACAACAAGCAGGCTGAGAACCAAATAAAAAGCACAATTCCATTCATAATAGCCACACAAAAAATGAAATACCTTGGCATTTCCTAACCAGAGAAGTGAAAGACCTTTACAATGAGAACTACAAAACACTGCTCATAGAAATCCAAGAAGACACAAACAAATGAAAAATATTCCATGCTCATGGATAGGAATAATCAACATTGTTAAAATGTCCATATTACCAAAGGCAATCTACAGATTCAATGCAATACCCATTAAGTTACCAAATCACTCTTTTCAGATCTGGAAATGACAATACAGAAATTCATATGGAAACATAAACAACAATGAAGAGTCAAAACAATCCTCAGCAGGAGAAACAAAGCAGGAGGTATCACACTTCCAGACTTCAAACTTTCCTATAAGGCCACAGCAATCATAACAGCCTGGTATTGGTACAAGAACAGGCACATAGACCAATGGAACAGGATAGAGCTTCCGAAAGCAAAGCATCAATTTCTCAACCTACTCACCTTTGACAAAGCCCCCAACAACAACCACAGGGGAGAGGAGAACCTATTCAGTATATGGTGCTGGGAAAACTGGCTGACCACATGCAGAAGATTGAAACAGGACCCCTACCTCTCACCACACACAAAAATTAATTCTAAATGGATCAAACACCTGAACGTAAAACCTCAAACTATAAGAATCGTAAAAAACGCAGGAGACACACTTATGGAAATTGGAAATGGCAACCAATTCCTACTCAGAACCCTAATGCCCATACCTTAAGAAATAAGATAGAGAAGTGGGACCTCACAAAACTAATGAGCTTCTGCAAAGCAAAAGAAACCATCAAGAGAGCAGGGAGACAGCCCACAGAATGGGAAAAAATATTTGCCAACTGTATATCTGACAAAGGCCTAACATCTAGTATCTACAAGGAACTCAAACATGCCAAAAGGAAAAAACTAACAGCCCCTTTGATAAGTGGGTAAAAGACATGAATAGCACTTCTCAAACAAAGATATATGGGCAGTCAACAGACACATGAAAAAGTGCTCAGCCTCACTCATCATCAGAGAAATGCAATATAAAACCACACTGAAATACCAC
Source organism: Carlito syrichta (assembly GCF_000164805.1). Taxonomy (NCBI): domain Eukaryota; kingdom Metazoa; phylum Chordata; class Mammalia; order Primates; family Tarsiidae; genus Carlito; species Carlito syrichta. Next base: position 116,786 of record NW_007256990.1, on the reverse strand, counting down.
CTAACCACAGTAAGAATGGCCATCATTAATGAAACAAACAGCAAGAGATGATGGCAAGGATGTGGAGTAAAGGAACACATATACAATGCTGGTAGGAATGCAACCTAGTGCAACCTCTTTGGAAGACAGTGTGGTGATTTCTGAAAGAACTAGAAATTGACCTGCCATATGACACAGCAATTCCCCTATTGGGAATATACCAGGAGGAACTCAAATCATTCTACAAAAAAGATACCTGCATACGTATGTTTGTTGCTACTCTATTCACAATAGCAAAAACATGGAACCAACTATGTTGCTCATCGAAACTGGACTGGATTAAGAAAATGTGGTACATATACACAATGGAATATTATGCAGCCATAATGAAGGACAAATATATGGGTTTCGCAGCAACTTGGTTGGATTTGGAGTTGATCATACTCAGTGATCTATCACAGAAACAAAGAACAGAGTATCCTATGTCCTCACTCATAAGCAGACCTTGAACAATTATAATACTATAAGAAAGCATTTGGCAGTAATGGGAAATTGTCAGGGTAGGGGAGTGGGATTGGCAGTTGAGGGAAACTGCTAGGGGAGGGAGGGGCATACCTCATCAACAAGAGTACTTGCATAATCAATGTTTGTATACCTAACCCTGAATTGTACCCCACATCTTTATAATAGAAATAAATAAGTAAAACATGTAAAGCATAAAAAAAGAAATGAATAAACTGTGTAACCCCTAAAAATAAATCAAGGACTGTACAAAAGTGATTTATGGGTATTACATCCAAAATTGTGTCCCATCGCTTTCTAAACTAACGATTGACCATGCTGATATGTTTATCCTTTTTTATTTCTCAGAAGGAAAGAGGAATAACTTCTCTAACCCAAACTGCAGTGCTTCAAGGGGACACTTGGCAAGGATGGGGGATGTATGGATTGAACAGGTATGCAGTGAGTGAATAAAGCATGTTTTAGGAAGAGTAAAGCTCCTGAGACAGAGTCCCAGACAGAGGATGCAGCAAGCTCCCCAGCTCCAGCTCTTAGCATCCACTCCTGGCGAAAGCAGCAGTCTTCACCTTTTCCCTTCATCTTCACCTCCTATGTTCTTGGAGATCGAATGTGATTTTGCTTCACAGTTCAAGGGCAGTGCAACCTAAGTAGAGCTGCCAAGAATTCTTCAGTCTTGAAGTCCTTTGTCTGAAGCCCAAGGAGTGGTTAAGATTGGGGTCGATGAAGGGACAAGAATCTTTTGCATGGAGTGCTGGGTATTTCAGAGCAGGAGTGGAAGGCCTGCTACTAAGGGGAGGTTTGGCTTGAGCTGCACTGCCACAGCCTGCCCCAAATTCTGCCCTCCTCCAGGCCCTAATCCAAACAAGAACAGGGACCGAGTTTGCAATGGAGATGGCTACAAAATTGCCAAGGATTATATGTAGTGAGTTGCAATTGCTTTTTTTTTTTTCATTTTCTATTTTCTGCAAGTATCACTTTTGTCCAAATAAATATATTTTTAAAAATTATATTTCCACTCTAAATTTAAAGCTATTATTTTTCTAATATACTTTAACAAGGAACCAGAGGGCCAGTTGAGACTTTCACCCAACTTCATTGACTTTGCAAGTCCAATTCTCTTATTACTATGCAAAAATAAATTTAAAACTAACTCATCATTCTGACAAATAAAGATGCCTCTGTGGAAAATCTGATTCTGAATGATGTCTCAGCTATTATCTATACAGTGGTTCTCAAATGTAACCCTGTCTGCACACCTCTTACATGTGGCAATATCTGGACATGTTTTGGAGCTGTCACAATTGGGAAGGTGGTGTGTTACAAGCATCTAGTGGTTAGAAGCTAGAGATGTTGCAAACCATCCTACAATTCACAGGACAACTTCCATAACAAAGATGGGCTTATTATGCGGCTCTGCGCCTCACCCCCGCTCAGGTTCAGCCTTGCCTCCCACTGGGTCTACATGGCTGCACCATGTCAACGGCCTGCTCTTGCCTGGGATGAGAATCACAGCGTATGGCCAGTGCCCTAGCTCAGGTCATCATGACCCGTCCCTGAGATTTCTGCCAACATTTCCTAACACATTTCTTTGCCTACAGTCTTGCTGTCTTCCAAAGACAGTGCCTGCAACCAGTGAGATCTTTGTAAAGAAAAGTATCCTTTGGTCTCTCTCCTGCTTAACACTTTCATGGACCACATAACCCTCTCAATTGATGCAGAAAAGCACTTAACAAAATTCAACACCCTTTCATGATAAATATACTCAACAACTTAGAAGGAAACCACCTCAACATAATAGAGGCCATATATAAGAAACCCACAGGCAGCATCATACTAGATGGTGAGACTGAAGAAGGCTGTTACCCTAAGATTAGGAACAAGACAGGGATGCCCACTTTCACCACTTCTATTCGATATAGTATTGGAAGTTCTAGCTAGAGCACTAGGCAAGAAAAATAAAAGCATCCAAAATGGAAAGAAAAACATAAAATTATCTTTGTTAGCAGATGACAAGATCATGTATGCAGAAAATCCCAAAGATTAGGAACACACACACACACACACACACACACACACACACACACACACACACACCCTATTAGAGTCAATAAACAAATTCAGCAAATTTACAGTTACATTTCTATACTATGCTTTGCAATGTGGTGTGGAAACAGGAAGTCCTAATGAGGAAGATTGATCCAGTGTGGGTGGGATGATGACGTAGAGAGAGAAAGAAGGAAGCAGTAAAAGAATCTGAGAAGACATATCAATTTGTGAGCCTGATAGAAAGCATAGTGTGTATTAGATTAAGGAAACACACTTTCTCATAGTAATAGAGCATTCCTTCACTCAGCTTGAGGACTGTGATATTTTAGTCATTTTGTTTTGAGAATGTTATCAAGTATATATTTTTTCCTTATAATGTAGTGACTCCTGTAAGAGAAAGCCAGAATGCATTTTCAAAGAAAGCTCCTCACCAGCATTTTGGACTTGGCTGAGTCACATTTGCAAAAAATGCTGCGAGAACTTAGAAAGCTAGTGGATTCTTAGCTTTGGTTTTATTTCCTTATTTTATTTATTCTTTAGTTACGTGAATTCTGCTCAGATACTGTAATACTATATATGTTTCTAGAAAACACAGCCCCAAATGTGCATACAGTCTCAAATACAAAAGAAGCAAAGTTATCAATATATAATATAATATTAAGGCACTTTAATTGCAGACAATACATGACAAAGTCGCAATAAATGAAATTGCACTGCAATCTATAGCATGTAAATAATGTGTTTCTCTACAATTTTACTCACAAGTTATTACCTGTAGTAAGGGGGTTAATAGCCCCTAATCACATTTGAATCCCCAGAAATTGTGAATGTTGCCTTACTTGGGAAAAGGGACTTTCAGATGTGATTAAGGATCTTGAGATAAATTATCCTTAATTTTCCAGGTAGGCTCATTATAGTCACAGTGGTCCTTATCAGAGGAGGCAGGAGGAAGCAGAGTCAGAGGAGAAGTGGATGTGATAAAGCAAGGAGAGACTGAAGTAGTGCACTTTGAAGGTGGGGGAAGGGGTTATGAACAGAAGTAGCCTCTAGAGGCAGGAAAGGGTAGGGAAGGGTTCTTGCTTAGAGCCTCCAGAAAAAACCAACCGAGCAACACCCACTGAAACTAATTTTGGACCTGGTCTCAAGACCTGTAAGCAAATAAATATGTCTTGTTTGAAGACACCAAATTTGTGATACTTTGTTATAGCAGCTACAGGAAACTAGTACACTACTTTGGTAGGTTGAAAGATGACCCCCCCCCCCCGCAACAAAAAGATATCCATGTCAAATTCCTGAAATATTTAGTTATTATTTTATATGGCAAAAAAAAAAAAGAATATGGCAAAAATATGATTAAGTTAAAGGTGTTGAGAGGAGGTGCTAGCCTGCATTATCTGGGTGGGTCCTAAATGCAATCACATATATCCTTATAATAGAGAGGCATGGAAGAGAAGATGCATAGAAGAGAAGGTGATGTGAAGACTAGGTCAGGATTGGAGTGATGCAACCATAGCCAAGGAATGCCTGCAGCCATCAGAAGCTGGAAGAGGCAGGGAATGGGTTTTTCTTTAGAGGCTTTGGAGGGAGTGCAGCCCTACCAACATTTTGATTTTGGACTTCTGGCCTCCAGGATTGTGAAATAATAGTTTTCTATTGTTTTAAACCACCAAGTTTGTGAACATTTGTTACAGTAATCATAGGAAACTAATGCAACTGTCACAATCTAAAGTTGAAAAAGCAGTTGATTAGATGGTTGCAAGGCAAAATCAAGTCTCAAAAAATTTTTTAGGTCAGAATAATTTTATTTATTTTTATGTAACTTCTTTTTTAAACTTACTAATTTTTTTTATTTTAAAGTTGTGGGGTACAATTCAGGGTGAGGTGTACAAATGTTGATTATGCAGGTGCCCTTGTTGATAAGGTGTTCCCTCCCTCCCCTGGTAGTTTCCCTCAGCTGTCAATTCCATCCTTCCCTCCCCTGGCAGTTTCCCACTTCTGTCAATCCCTTTCTTTCTTTCTTTTTTAATTTTAAAGATGTGGGCTACAATTCAGGGTTAGGTATACAAATGTTGATTATGTAGGTACCCTTGTTGATGAGGTGTGCCCCTCCCTCCCCTAGAAGTATCTCACAACTGCCAATTTCACCCCCTTCCCCTGGCACTTTCCCACTATTGCCAATCCCTTTCCTATAGTATTATGATAATTGTTCAAGGTCTGCTTATGATTGAGAACATAGGATACTCTGTTCCTTGTTTCTGTGATAGATCACTGAGTATGATAGACTCTAAGTCCATCCAAGTTGCTGTGAAGTGCATATGTTTGTCCTTCTTTATGGCTGCATAATATTCCATTGTGTATATGTACCACATTTTTAAAATCCAGTCCAGTTTCAACGGGCAGCATGGTTGGTTCTGTGTTTTTGCTATTGTGAATAGAGAAGCAACAAACATGAGTGTGCAGGTATCTTTTTTGTAGAATGATTTTAGTTCCTCCAGGTATATTCCCAATAGGGGGATGGCCAGGTCATATTAAAGGTCAATTTCTAATTCTTTCAGAAATCACCACACTGTCTTCCAAAGAGGTTGCACTAGTTAGCACTTTTACCAGCAGTGTAAGAAACATTCCTTTTTCTCTGCATTCTCGCCAAAATCTGTTGCTGTTTATTTTATTTATTAATTATTATTATTATTATTTTTGAGTTGGAGTCTCACTCTGTCGCCCAGACTGGAGTGCAGTGGCATGCTCCCGGACACCCCAGCCTCCACCTGCTGGGCTCTGGTGATTCTTCCGCCTCAGCCTAACAAGTAGCTGGAACTATAGGTGCGCGCTACCACGCCCGGCTAATTTTTTAAATTTATTGTAGAGACGAGGTCTTGACAAGCTGCCCAGGCACGTCTCGAACCCGTGGGCTCAAGCAGTCCACTCGCCTTGGGCTCCCAAAGTGCTAGGATTACAGCCTGAGCCACTGAGCCCGGCCTGTTTTATTAATGATAGCCATTCTTACTGGGGTTAGGTGGTATCTCAATGTGTGTTTTGGCTTGCATTTCTCTGATGATTATTGAGGCTGAGCATTTTTTCATATGTCTCTTGGCTACCTGTATATCTTCTTCTGAGCAATGTCTATTCATGTCTTTGGCCTACTTTTTTAATGGGCCTGTTTGTTTTTTTCCTCTCGGTGTGTTTGAGTTCCTTATAGATCCTAGATGTTAGGCCTTTATCAGATATACAGTCGGCAAATATTTTTTCCCATTCTATGGGCTGTCTCCCTGCTCTCTTGATGGTTTCTTTTGCTTTGCAGAAGCTCATCAGTTTGATGAGGTCCCACCTATCTATGGTATGGGCACTTAGGGTTTTGATCGGGAATTGGTTGCCAGTTCCAATATCCATAAGGGTGTCTCCTGCGTTTTCTGAGATTCTAATAGTTTGAGGTTTTTGATCCATTTAGAGTTAATTTTTGTGTATGGTGATAGGTAGGGGTCCTGTTTCAACCTTTTGCATGTGATCAGCCAGTTTTCCCGCCTCCATTTACTGAATAGGTTCTCCTCTCCCCATTGGTTGTTGTTGAAGGCTTTGCCAAAGATGAGTTGGTTGAGCAATTGAGACTTTGGTTCTGGAACCTCTACCGTGTTCCATTGGTATATGTACCTGTTCTTGTACCAATACCAGGCTGTTTTGATTACTGTAGCCTTATAGTAAAGTTTGAAGTCTGGAAGTATGATACTTCCTCCTTTGTTTCTTTTGCTAAGGATTGTTTTGGCTATTCGTAGTCATTTATGTTTCCATATTAATTTCTGTATTGTAACTTCCAGGTCTGAAAAGAATGATGTTGGTAACTTAATGGGTATTGCATTGAATCTGTAGATTGCCTTGGGTAGGTTGGACATCTTAACAATGTTGATTCTTCCTATCCGTGAGCATAGAATATTTTCCCATTTATTTGTGTCTTCTTGGATTTCTTTGAGCTGTGTTTTGTAGTTCTCACTGTAAAGGTCTTTCACTTCTATGGTTAGGAAGATGTCAAAGTATTTCATTTTTTGTGTGGCTATTGTGAATGGGACTGTGCTTTTTATTTGGTTCTCAGCCTGCTTGTTGTTGGTGTATAGGAATGCAACTGTCTTTTGCACATTTATTTTGTACCCTGAGACTTTGCCAAGTCCTTTATTAGTGCAAGTAGGTTTTTAACAGATTTTTTTGGATTTTTGAGGTATAGAATCATATCATCAGCAAAGAGGGGTAACTTGACTTCCTCTTTTCCTATTTGGATACCCCTGATTTCCTTCTCTTGTCTAATTGCCCTAGCTAGGACTTCCAACACAATGTTGAACAAGAAGGGTAAGAGTGGGTAGACTTGTCTTGTTCCAGTTTTCAGAGGAAACGTTTCCTGTTTCTGTACATTTAGGTCTCTCAAATTTAAGTGTTGATATCTGTTAAAATAATCTTATTAAATGCAAAAGGAAATATTTGATCCAAACAAGTTCCTTGAATGCAAAAGCATGTATTTTCAACTAAAAGTATAAATTCCATTCTATCTTCACCACCATATAAGATAGTACAATACAAAACTCAAAATGTAATCATACATTATTTTATGTATTTATGAAATATTATAAAAATTAAATAACTTTGCTTTCAAAGAAAATAAACATTTCTATGGGGCAAGGCATTCAATAACTTTCAAAGACCCTATTGACTCACCTACATTGCTATTAGACATTATGTTTGCTTTATGAGTCAAAAACTTCATTTTAGTGAACAGATCTATTTGATCTTGAAAACTAGCTTCTAGAGTTTGTAGGCATTGAGGACTGTCTCCTTCAAAAGCCTGCAGTATGCATTTAAAAAAATCAGATCCTGTGATGCCGATCTGGAACTTCTTTTTCCTCCAGTGTGACAGATGACCATGTTGTTCTCTGCAGAACTCCAGCATGTTCCTATCTCCAATTCTTCCAGGCCAAAAATAAGCCCTGAGATAAGTCTGGGTCTTCATGCTTGATGTTTGTAAACCATTCTGCATCTGTAACCAAGCCTCTATTTCCCTCTAGGCTTTGACACGGTTAAAAGTGCATCAGGAAGATGGATTAGTGATTAAGTTACACTTCTCATGAAGTGGCAAACTACATGCTTTGCCCAGGGGTAGGTTTCCGGGTTCCTACTGCTAAAACTCATTTCTTCTACTGCAGGCCCTTATGTGGTGCAACAGAAGTTGTCCTGTGAGAACTTGCCAGTGTCACGCCCAGGACTGGAGGTGCTCAGTGGTTATTGTGGAGGTCAGGAATTAGGTAATATTATCTAGTTTTTACCTGGGAAATAGACCACTTTCAACTGAGGAGACATTGCTCACTAAGGAAACAAATGGATTGCCAGTAAACTTCCCTTCAGTTGCATTCCACATTGCTCCCTGAATGTCAACCTAAAGTACAACAGAGTGAATTGTGTTCCTGGGATGCTTTGAATATTGCTCAAGAGTCCTTGATGTGTCATTATTTTATGCATCATTGCCGGACTCAAGTCAGGTGTTAGCAGTTGTCATATTATATCCAGATTATATAGCTGAATCTAATCTCTGTATTTCCATGTATCAGTGCTTGGGAACTGACTATGCTTAAGAGACTTATAAAGTCATGATTTTGAAATGTGCTTTGGAATCGATTTCCTTTCCTCTGGACCATTATCTCAGTGTTGACTGTGAGTTGCCACCACATCTGGCTTTGTATACTTTGATTTTGGAAGTACACAAAATCTTTCCAAAAGCACCTAATCCACAATTAGTCTTCTGGATAGGACCAGGTGTGAAGCTGCTACAAAGAGGTGATGGGATATGAGACACCAAGACTTCCTAGGGTCTACATTTGCTGAGGTAACTGATCCTGAAGTCTATTTTTTCTTTTGATGATAGTGAAACTCCACTGTGACTCCTTTGTGGATCCGTACTCATTCAAGATTCAGAAAATCAGCAGCACAATTTTGTCAGCATGGTATTTTCCCCTTGCACTGTTGGATATGGCAATCCAGGCATCATGAATTCCCTTTTCTCTTTTGTGGTCTTCACAGCATTTTTTGATGCTGGGCTCTACAGAGTGGCATCCACAGGCCATACGTGTCAGTAACTCAGGGAGGCCAGGAGATGGCAGCCAAGTGAGGAGAACCTAGAAGTAGCCAGCGGTTGTTCAATGCAGGGAAAACCTGGGTGAGGGCATGCCCTTCAGTGTTGAGGGGCACAGTGGCAGCTCTGCTGGAGGCCATGGGGATGGGTATATCATCCAGTACAGACTGCTTCCAGGGTCTCTGTGACCACAGCCCCAGTTGCAATTAATGGGTAAGTCTCCTTGACTAAATCAGTCTGAGTTCTATACTGTCATAGACAATCACTGTGTCTAGAAGAAATTAAATAAATGTTGTGGAATCTATCATTGACATTGCCAGCAATTTTGAATAGTATATTATGAAAACCTAAAAAAAGTTCCCAGACTATTTCTTCCTCACTTGCCAGTAATGATCCTTGTCTCTTCTCATTTTCCTGTTCTTACGGGGTGTTTCTGGGACCTTCTGTTGAAATTCTCAGATCCAGGTGCTTTTTATTATTATTATTATTATAATCCCTGACATACTGTAACTTCCAAAAACATTTGCTGAATTTAACCTTATCTCTTAAATACATCACTGGTTTATATCAGTTGTGGAAATTTTGCTCATCAATCAGGGGTCAGCTAGCCCACCTACACTTGTCATTATTGATTAATATGCTGGATTGTGTCTCATCAAATCAGCAGTCTCCTTCTCCACAGAGAAGCCAGGAAATGTGTTTCCCAGAATACTCTTGGCTGTTTAATTCCAGCTTGCATTTCCAATGGGAGAGACTTGCATGAGAAATGGGGCCCAGAAGAGATGAAGGGACAGGCCTGGACCCAGCAGGGGTGGCTGCAGGCAGATGTGAGGTTCTGATTGGCTTTTGTGCTTGGCTACAGACCCACTTTCTTTGCCTGTATAGACCAAGATGAGAGGCAAGAGTTTTCTCAGAAGTTCTGAAGAATTACAGCAACCTCCAAGCAGGATTCTGAGAACCTCCCATCAGTGCTTCAGACTGAGGTCTCAGAATATATTTCTCTGATTTACCAGCTGTGCATCCCAGAGCTCCAGGGGTGACCAGTGTCATTATCCTGTTGCTGCTGTAACAAGTTACCACAACCAGGTGGCTTAAAACAACACAAATTATTATCTTTTCTAGAATTCAGAAGTCTAAAATGTGTCTCTCTGGAATAAAATTAAGGTGTCATTAAGGCTACATTCCTTTTGAGTAGTTAGGAAAAAAAATCTGTGTCTTTGTCTTTTCCAGCTTCTTGTGGCCTCCCTTGTTCTTTGACCAGCGGTCTCTTCCTCCATCTTCCATGCTGGCAGTCACATCACTTTGACCTCTGATTCTGTTGTCACATCTTCTTCTCTAACTCTGACTCTGCTATCTACCTCTTTCACTTATAAGGACAATTGTGGTTATTGGACCTACTTGGATAATCCAGGATAATCTTCCCATTTCAACTGAATCACATCTGAAATTTTCTTTTTGCCATAATAGGTGACATGTCACAGGTTCCAGAAATTAGGACAGACATCTTTGGGAGACCATTATTTGGCCTGTCACATGACTACACCAATATTTGCTTCCCCCATATTTTCAAACATCAGTGTGGTCTCTTACTCATATTAAATACTTTATTTCTAAAACACCAGAGTCAGTCTGTTTTTCCTCGGAAAACTAACACTGATATAGCTTCCTATACCAAAGGAGCTAAAAAGGTATCTGTCTAATGTTAAAATCTCCAAAGGGTACTGACCCTTCTACAGGCAGTGACTGTAAATTAAGTAATGATCTTGCTGGAATGATGGAGGGGGAAGAAGAGGGAATGACTAGAAAGCACTTCTGATTCCACCACCTGTCCACAGTATCCAACCCTCTTAGGCTCTAGGCTGCAGTATCCCTCTCACATGGACCCAGTCACTTCTGACTTCCCAAGAGCTTTTTACAGTATTCACGCCCACTTCTTGGATTTGTCATCTTATTTCTACCTTGTCTTATGGCTCCATGTTTACATTTTCCTTCTCTTCCAATTATTCAGCTTGAGTCAATTCCCCAGGAAGAAATTCCAGACAACTGTTTTTTATTTGGTTGCAACACTTTCAAAGTTCTTAATTTTCTTTTGCTGCTTTTTTTTTTTTTTTTGAGTTGAGTTGGGGGTCTCACTATGTCACCCAAACTGGAGTGCCATGGTACAATTGTGGCTCATCTCATTCTTGACTTCCTGGGCTCCAACAATTCTCCTACATCAGCCTCCTGAGTAACTAGGACTAAAGGTATGCACCACCATGCCCAGCTATATTTGTTTTTTTTTTTGGTAGAGCCGAGGTCTAACTTGTTGCCCAGCCTAGTCTCAAACTCCTAGGCTAATGCATTCCTCCCACCTTGGCCTCCCAAAGTGCTAGGATTATAAGTGTGAGCCACACACTAGGCATTCATTTTTTATTTTTAAAATTTTAGTGTAAAAAGAATATATGCTCATAATAGAAAATGAGGCAATCAAAATATGCATAAATGTATTTGGCTCTTTTGTTACTAAATCTGTGCCTCTTTACTAATGTAATTAATATTATCACCCTACTCTATATTTCTTTTTTTTCTGTGTACTTTCTTTTCTCTTTATATTTCTACTTTCTCAATTTTCATAATTTTTACAAAAACTTGAGATCTGTTCGGAGGGTGACTCACACCTGTAATCTCAGAACTTTGGAAGGTTGAGGCAGGAAGGTCACTTGAGCCCAAGAGTTCAAGACCAGCCTGGGCAACATAGCGAGGCACCCCAATCTCTTAAAACAAACAACAAAAAAATGAGAAATCTAACTTACATACTATAAAACTCACAGATTCAAAGTGTATAAGTCAGAGGTTTTTGGTATATTCAGAGATGTGCCACTATCCACAATCAACTCTAGAGTATTTTTTAACACCCCACCAAAAATCTCATAACTAATAGCAGTCACTCCCCCTTTTTCCTGAATCCCAGTCCTAGGCAATTAACAACCTACATTCCATCTCTACAGACTTGTCTGTTCTGGACATTTCAAGAAATTAAGTCATATCTTGTCTTTGTGTCTGGCCTCTTTCACTTACCATAATGTTTTCATGGTTCATTTGGGTTGTAGCTTGTATCAGTACTTTACTATTATTTATTACTGAATAATATTCTGCAGTATGGATATACCACAACTTGTTCATTAATTTATTTGTTGATAGACAGCTGTGTTCTTTCCATTTTGCACTATTATTGATCATGCTTCTATAAACATTTGTGCACTAATTTTTTGTTTGTTTGTTTTTTGAGTCAGAGCTTTACTATGTTGACCAGACTGTAGTGCAGTGACATGATCTCATTTCACCGCAGCCTCTCTGGTAGCTGGGACTACAAGCACTTGCCACCATTTTTGGTAAATTTATTTAAAATAATTTTTGTAGAGACGAGGTCTCACTATATTGCCTCAGCTAATCTTGAATTCCTGGACTCAAGCACTCTTCCTGCTTTGGCCTCCCAAAGTGCTGGGATTACAAGCATGAGCCACCATGCCTGGCCCACTTGTGTGTAAGTTTTTGTGTGGACATGCTTTCATTTCTCTTGGGTTTAATGTGTAACTAGGAGGGGATGGCTGGGTCATATAGTAACTCAATGTTTAACCTCTTGAGCAACTGCAGCCTGTTTTCCATAGGGGCTATGCATCCTGATATTCCCACCAGCAATGTATGAGGGTTCCAGTTTCTCCACATCCTCACCAATATTTATTTTATCCTTTTCATCACAGTCATTCTAATGGGTGGGAATTGGAATTTCATTGTAGGGTTTATTTGCATTTCCCTGATGATTTATGATAGTGAACATGTTTCAATGTGCTTATGGGCCTTTTATACATCTTCTCTGGAGAATTGGTCCTCTTGAGCTCTAGGCTGCATTTTGCCTTTCAGATATACCCATATTCTAGGTCCAAATTACTTCCTTGCCAGGTGTATGATTTGCAACAATTTCTCCCATTCTGTGGGTTGTTTTATTACTCTCTTGATAGTATCCTTAGATGCCAAGTTTTTAATTTTGATGATATCCAATTCATCTTTTTTTTTTTTGCTTGTGCTCTTGGTGCCATATTTAAGGTCAAGTGTCATTACCTAATTCAAAGTCATGAATTCCTAAGGAATCAAATCTCCACAGTAGAACATCCTGATCTTTTCAAAATTCTAAGAGATCGTGAGCAACTGATCAATGGATCTGTGCTTGGCATTAATCACACCACACTTCAGTACTCCTAACCTATGCTTTCATCTGTCAGTTCACCTTTGAATTACCATTCTTCTCTCCTTCTCCTCTTGAAAGGTCAGGCACTTTTTCCAAACATTCCTCTACATTCTTAGCCCCATTGTTCCTCCTCACTTGTGGACCATTTATGATTTCATCTAAGGGATAAAGAAGTTTTTGTGTTTATGTTCTTCCTTTAGGCTTTCTTCCATCCTTCTGAATTTTATCCTTTATATATACAATTATTTAACAAGTATTGAAAGCTTACTAATTTGAGGAATTTCAATAGGTGCTATGATTTAATTTCCCAAAACACTGTCTTATGTGATTTTATGTATATTTTAAAAACTACTTTGAAGTGACAAGATAAAATAAAGTTTTAGAATTCTGACATCAGGCTGTCCCAGTATTTCTATCATTTCAGTCATTTAATTACTAGGATAAGGAGATACCATCAATCTGAACCTTTCCCCATGCTTTTAAAGGAGAGGAGTGAGGACAATTTGGAAGGTCAGGGGATCTGTATGTCCAGGAGCTCATTACTCTCACCTGAAGGATTTTATTTAGCATTTTGAGTTTTGCTTTATTTATTGGTTAAAAAAAAAAAGAAGAATCTGCTATTCTCTGACAATCTTATAGGTCCATAGGATCAAGTGAGCTCACGAACATGAAAGCACTGTTAATATTACATATATCAAATGTAAATACAATAAACTATATATAGAATTAGAAATAATATTGTGAAAGAACAAATGGTAAGAAAACATATACTAGAAAATATAGTTCAAGATTTCAGAATCTCCGAGTTACTGATTTTTCATTTTCTTTGAAAATGAGAGTATTTCTGCATGTTTTCACTTATATGTGGGAGCTAAGCTGTGGGTCTGCGAAGGCATATAGAGTGGCATAACAGACACTGGAGACTCAGAAGGGGATGATGGAAAGGAGAGGAGGGATGAAAAATCACCTATCAAGTACAATGTGCACTAGTGGAGGTGATGGGGATGTTTAAAACCCAACCTTCTAAACAATGCTTCCATGTAACCAAAAACTATTTGCACCTCTAAAGCAACTGAAATTTTTAAAAACAGAGTATTTGCCTATAATAAGTTCTAATGATTATTTCCAGATCAAATATTGAGGCTATTCAGATGCAGGTACCAATCTTTCCAGTAGATGGTAAAAGGTGGACAATGTTTCTTCAGAAATATTTAAAATTGTTTACGTCACTAAAGCTTGAACTTGGTCTTCTAGAAATTACTTTACAATCTGTCTTTCTTACAGGCAGTTATAGAGTGCCTATGTACAGACATCTATGAGATACTTTTGCGTAAGTATCTACCATTAAATATGTGCTCACTACGTCTCTTCTAAGAAAAGTATAAAATATTCTCAGAGACCTATAAAGTATAAATCTAAAATGTCAGCTTATGCAAGATATATTTTGAATTCTATGTCCAGTTCTATTATAGTGATCATGAAGCACATATCTAAGGAAGTGTTGGGGACAAAGGAAGTTGGAAAGGGATGCAGTATTTGAGACTGTGATTACTGACTTTTAAAAAAAATCACTATTTCATAACTATTGGGGTTTACCTTAAACTTTCTTACCAGGTATTCCATTGTGTCCAGTTGAGAGGAGACTCTAGCTCCCTGCAGCCTAGCACAAGTAGATCTGTCCGTGGTCCTGAAAGGCAAACTGGCAAGTCCCATCAATCTCATGAATTACATTCTTTTTTTCTTTTTCTTTTTTTAAATTTTTAAATTTTATTTTTAAGATGTGGGGTACAAATCAGGATTGAGTATACAAGTGGTTATCATAAAGGTATAGTTTGGGCCTTTCTTTAGTCCCCACTTTGCCTGGTTTGAGATCAGGTACCCTTATTGATGCTGTGGCCCGCCCCCCACGCCCCACCCCAGCAGTATCCTCCTACTGCCAATCCCTTTCTTATGTATTATGGCAAATGTTCAGGGTCTGCTTATGAGTGAGAACATATGGTACTCTGTTCTTTGTTTCTGTGATAGATCACTGAGTATGATAGACTCTTAATCCATCCAAGTTGCTGTGATGTCCATATGTTTGTCTTTTTTTATGCCTGTATAATATTCCATTGTGTATATGTACCACATTTTAAAAATCCAGTTCATTTCTATGGGCAGTTCAGTTGGTTCCATGTTTTTGCTATTGTAAATAGTGCTGCAGTAAACATGTGTGTGCAGGTATCTTTTTTGTAGAATGACTTTAGTTCCTCTGGCTATATTCATAGTAGGGGGATTGCTGGGTCATGTGGAAGGTCAATGTCTAGTACTTTTAGAAGTTGATACACTGTTTTCCAAACATGTTGCACTATTTTGCATTCCCTCCAGCAGTGTAGAAGTATTTCTTTTTCTCCATTTCCTCACCAACATCTTTTGTTGCTTGTTTAATTCATGATGGCCATTCTTACTGGGGTTAGATGGTATCTCAATGTGGTTTTGATTTGCATTTCTCTGATGATTAGTGAGGCTGAGCGCTTTTTCATGTGTCTGTTGGCTGCCCATATATCTTCTTTTGAGAAGTGTCTAGTCTTGTGTTTTGTCCATTTTTTAATGGGGCTGTTTGTTTTTGTTTCTGTTTTCCTTTTGGCATATTTGAGTTCCTTGTAGATCCTGGATGTCAGATATACCTTTGTCAGATATACAGTTGGCAAATATTTTTTCTAATTCTTTGGGCTGTCTCCCTACTCTCTTGATGGTTTATTTAGCTTTGCAGAAGTTTTTCATTTTGATGAGGTCCCACGTGTCTATCTTATCTCTTATAGCATGGACACTTGGTGTTTTGATCAGGAATTGCTTGCCAGTTCTAATTTCCATAAAGTTGTCTCCTGCACTTTCTAAGGTTCTTGCAGATTGAGGCTTTACATTTAGGTCTTAGACCCATTTAGAGTTGATTTTTGTGTATGGTGATAGGTGGGGGTCCTATTTAATTCTTCTGCCTGTGGTCAGCCAGTTTCCCAGCACCATTTACTGAATAGGTTCTCCTCTCCCCAGTGGTTGTTGGTGGAGGCTTGGCTGAAGATGAGTTGGTTGAGAAATTGAGATTTTGCTTCTGGAATCTCTGTCCTGATGAATGACATTCTTATTATGGAAAACTGCACACTGGTGAAAGCTGTATATCTGAATATGTACTTTTTTTTATTCATAAGGTAGAGAACCCAAACAGAATAGTCTCTTTATATGCCATGTGCTGAAATGTACAAAACAAAATCAAAATACACCACATTATGAGTGAGAAGTTTATCTTGAATTTAGTTTTTGAATCAGAGCCTCTGTCATACAGTCTGGGGTGTAAAGGTAAGATCCTGGCTTACTGTAGCCTTGACCTCCTGGGCTCAGGCAATCCTTCTGACTCATACTCCTGAGGAGCTGGGACTACAGGCATGTATCACTATACTTGGCTAAGTTTTTTACTTTTTTGTAGAGATAGGATCATACTCTGTCTTCCAGGCTGGAGTGCAGTGGGGCAATCTTGGCGCACTGCAACCTCAACCTTCAAGTGATCCTCCTATTTCAGCCTGCCTAGAGGCTGGGACTGCAGGCACATGCTACCACGCCCTGCTTTTTTCTTTTTTTTTGTATAGAGGAGGTGTCACTATGTTGCCTGCGATGGTCTTGAACTCTTGAGCTCAAGTAATCCTCCTGCCTCTAGCCTCTCAAAGTGCTGGGATTATGGGCTTGAGCCACAGTGCCCAGCTTACCTAGAAATTTTTAATCAGACTATAAAGAAAAGGAATGCAGCATTATTGTGGGGAAAACAGAGAATACGTCTGGATTTTCTTTTAGTTGGTGTCTCTTTTTATTGCCTAGGTTGGAGTGTAGTGGCATGAGCATGACTCACTTCAACTTAAACTTCTAGATTCAGATGATCCTTCCACCTCAGACTCCCAAGTAGTTGGGACTAGAGGCATGTGCCATCATGTCTGGCTAGGTTTTTTATTTATTATTATTTTTATTATTTGTTTGGAGATGAGTTCTCCCTATGTTGCCCAGGATAGCCTCAAACTCCTAGGCTCAAGTCATCCTCCTACGTCAACCTTCCAAAGATCCAAGACAGATTTAACCACCTTGCTGTTAAGGCACCAAGCTGGATTTAGCAGTGGGATTGGTGTCACTACAGAAATATCAACATGGAAAAGGCTCTCAGAAAGTTCACTGTCCAAGTCCAGCAGAATGTTGCTCTGGTAAAGAAGTTCTTGGGCTAGTAAAATAATTCACCAAATATGTCTTCAGCATGTTTGCTAAGACTACTTAGCTGTCTTAGGATAGCGGCAAGAGTGCTATAGTTCACACATTCAAATTCACTGGTAATCCCTCTGGGCAGAGCTCCCAGAACAAGTGTTGGGTTCAGTGTTCCTCTTCACTGAAGGCATAGTTCATAATGGTATAATCATTGACTTTTGTGTTCAGAGATTTCCCCCAAGTATCATCACCACTTTGGCTCAGATATCAGTAGTAACAGTAATCAAAATGAAAATGATTGGTGGTCCCACTTGCTTGGAGACTGTCTGGGATCTTCCTGGACTGCTGGATAGTCCCACCCCATCCCCCACACAGCAGAACTTGCAGGGGCCAGTCTACCCGTGATTTTCTAGGTGGTTATTCTGCTTACATTTGCTGAGCTTCTTAGACATAAGCTAAAATTCTTCACCAAATTTGGGAACCTTCAAAATTTTTTTCTGGACCTATGTCTGTATTTTCTTTGAGATTCCAATTGATGATCAGTTTGCTTGCTGTATATTTTCTGTTGTGTTTCTGAGGTTTTCTTCATTTTTCTTTAATCTTATTTAACTCTGTGCTTGGAATTCTTGGACTGGGCTATTTCCACTAATTTATATTCAAGTTGACTGACTAATGTTTTATTCTGCCATCTCAAAACTTCTATAGATCTCATCCAAACTTTCATTTTTATTTTCAGTTTGAGAATTTCCACTTAGTACATTACATAATTTTCATTTATCTGTTCTATAACCTGTCTATTCACTCTTCAACAATGCTTTCTTTAATTCCTTTGATATATTTCTTCATTTCTTTTAATACATTTCTTAAAGCTGTTTTGAAGAATTTGGTGCTAATTCCAACATCTAGCCACACTGGGAATCCATTTATTTTGAATTTTTCTCCATTTGTATATGTATTTATTTTTCTTTCTCCCTTGAGTTTGAGTCTCACTCTGTTTCCCAGGCAGGAGTGCAACAGCATGATCATGGTTTACCACAGCCTTGAGATCCTGGGCTCAAGTGATACTTCCACCTCAGCCTCCCTAGTAGCTGAGACTACAGATGCGTGTTACCATGCTCAGGTACATTTTTTTTTTTGTAGAGAAGAGGCCTTGTTATGTTGCCCAGGCTGGTCTCAAGTTCTTGGCCTCTAGCGATCCTCCTACCTTGACCTCTCTAAGTACTAAGATTGCATGTGTGAGCCACCGTGCCTGACCTGATTTTCCTCCTGATTATGATCACACATTTCTTTTTTTCGTATGTTTGGTCATATTTAACTGAAAGTGCACATTATATTTTATATTTAGAGGCTCTGGGATCTCAACTATTTCTCTAAGGATTGCTGTTATCTGCTCCCCAGAAAGTAGTTAACTTTCTTGAACAACACTGACAATTGTTACCCATGCAGAGGACTTTATCTGATATCTCTGTTCTGTTTACCAATACCCACTTACTGCATTTTCAGCAGGGTTCTCTGATGTCTACTCTGCATCTGTGTGATTTAGAGTTTGACCAAGTATTTGGGCCATTTCTACACAGATTTTGAGATTCAACCTCTCTATGGTTGCTTTATTTATAGAATTCTGAGTTTCCAATTGCTTGTTAGCTCCAAATTCCACCATTTTACTCCTCAAGGCAGTAAGATTTTTGCTTTCTTCTTCCTGAGCTTGAGCAGCTTGGCAAATGTGCTCAGTTTATGTTTCTGCAGATTTGTAGTTTTCACTAGAATTATTTATCTCTTTCGAGGGTGGACCTCTCTCTAGATTCCTTTTGACTTTCCACCAGGTTCCCATAAGTGTCTCACACCCATGGAGAGTCTGGTGTTCAACCATGGTTGTGGGTATATTTTACATTCAGATTTTGGAAATAAACTCTTCTTTAACTCTCCTTCAAAATTCCCTTTTAACTTTCTTGCTGATGTGGGCTCTGAATTCTAGAAATGGTCCAATTGAGTCAGTAAGGCTGCAGTAATCTTCTGGGAGGTTGGAGAGCACACACAGGTAAGAAGAGAAGACCACCAACTTCAGTTCCTACCCAATATAGTTGTAGTCATTCAAGATCAAATCTCACATCACATTTCTAATTGCCTTTGTTTTCCAGTGACTTCAAATATTTTAGTATTTAGTACAGTTCTTATATTACTATTTGAAGGAAAACTTACTGATCTCTTAATGCTACCATTAGCAGAAACAGTAGTCAAGTCTCTTGAAAGATACTTTCAAGAGAAAAAGTCACAGTCCACAATTTCAACATATGAGGCAAATATAAACCCACACACTTAAGATTCTCCATTCAGGTTTATAAAACTGAAATGAAATTAGCCCTAGCCTTTGTGACTCTACATCCCTAAGTGAATCACTGACTTAATGTAACCCACAATGATTTTTAAAAAGGACACCCTACACATGAGTATCCTTTTTAATATTCACACAGCACATTTCATATCTGAGAATTTTCTGATAGTCAGTCACCAATCAAGTCACAAAACCCAGCTAAATTAGACTGGAGGCTGTGGAAATGGTTCAGTAAATTGTAAAACAGGGACTTCCTTTAACCTCTATCCTCTCCCAAATCTGTGCGATCTCATGTGTGTTTAATCAGTCCTACACCTGGGTGTAGCCCTTGGCGATGAGACTCCTCCATTATTCAGGCCCTTGAGCTTTCCAACTGAAAGAATTTTTGAACTTTAAAGAATACAAGCTCTTTAAGAAATAACTGTGCTGATATTATTGAACCCTAATGAGGACAGATCATTTCACCGTAGAAAAAGTTGTGACTTCTTATCCTGCAAGGGAATTTTTCTGACCAAAATTCCATAGGGCAGTACAAGTACAAAAATTTTGCAGCATTCCCAGGTCATATATATCTAAGTATATCTAAATGCTCATTTAAATATTGCATAAGGAATAAAAATGTCACTGTGGTCCAGGCAATAGTCAAGTATATTCCTGCTGCTGATATTTAACCCAAGATCGATCACCTTCTCTGAATATCCTGACACAACACGGTGATGACAAGGAAGAGATGAAGTTCTATGCCAATCTTTCCTATTTCTTTGAACTCTGGAAAGAACAAATGATGCAGGACACAGAAGACAAAGGGAAAGAGAAAAGACATCAACAGGAGCAAAAACATACAGATGGCATCACCTGTAAGGTGAAAAGTGTTGTTGCTTTTTTTTAAAAGCCAGAAACAAGTGCCAGGAATGGAATGTGGTGGCATATGAAAAAGAGCTTTGACCTGACAACAAGGTGTCTCAGATCATACCACAGAGCACCTCCCAAGGGATCTTTGTCCCCCATGCACTAGGTCCCATGCATGGAATATCAGGGAACACTCTTATCCGGCTACTCCCACCCATTCTCAGGACCCCTTCTTACACAACTGGCAGTTGGCAATGCTTCTGCAAAAGGGTCCGCAAATCAGGCCCCTGAGTGTGAGGTGAGGGACCTTCCTCTGTCTTAGCAATGCACAAGGCCCTAAACAGACTTCAGGAGTGCCTCTCACTTCCCTTCCCTGACCCAGAGGGGTGCCAGGGGTTCTGATGGCTCAGCAGACTATGGGAAGCTCCCAGCACTGATGATAGAACATGCAGCCCAATAGGACCGCCTTCTCCACTTCTTCCAGCAAATACTGTCTTTGGCAACCCTCTCCAGTTTCCCTTCAGCGCTCCTTTCTCACATCAGCTGACTCCACAAACTCACCCTTCTCCTCATCTTCCCACAACCAGGCTCCTGGTCAAGGCCCTGCCTCCCCCAGCAGACCTCCCTGGTCTGGGTCTTTCTCCTTTGTCTTCCCCAATATACAGTCCCCCAATCACTGAGGCAAAGCATCAAGAGCCTGCACAGCCACCAATAACTTGTCCTCTGAGTGGTCTCCTCTCTACTGTTTGAATGGAGATTCAGCTGGAAAAGGTGCAGGAGCTACATGAGCAAGAAGACAAACATGAGGCCATTGGGAATCCCATCCATATCCATAATCCCATCCATACCCACTGCGGTGATGGAGTACAGTGATTCTAACAACTCAGGTTATAATGAAAAGTACTGGTCTGACAGATGCAATACTGGTCAAGCCCTGTGGGACAGATGGACAGCTGGTGCCAGGCTGGTGACAGCTTGAACACCATGTGTTGGGAGTGTATTGAAAATTTTAAGTGGTCTCAACATCCAAATAGTGGTTTTACAATCCTGTAGTTAGCACTTTTAGCATTAATAATGTGAAATTGATTCTGCACATCCAGAAATTCTGAATTTTTTCCCCCAGTATTTACTGAACTTAATTGCCACTAAACTTAGGAAATGGTGCTGTAAACAAGAAAATAAGCTATAACTATTACACCGTCCTAAAAACAGCATCTTGCATTCCTCATGATCATGAAAATCTTTAGTGCAGTGTGGGTGTACTCTTATTGATCTTTACAATTCTGCAGACTTGCTGGGTGTTGGTGGAGCTGTCTCCTGTTAGGTCTTTGCAAGATTAATGACTATGTCACAGTGATGTATTCAGATTAGTCACTGATATAGTTTTACTTTTTAAAAAAATGAGGTTTGGAACAAGTGGGTTCTAAAGAAAAAAGTTTAATTAATCACAACCAAGTGAGTTTATTCCAGGGATAAAAGAGTGGTTCAATATTTGTAAATCAATAAATGTGATTCACCACACACACAGAAGTAAAAACAAAAATCATATGATCATCTCAATAGGTGCAGAAAGGCATTTGATAAAATACACATCACTTCATGATAAAAACCCTCAACAAACTAGGCATTGAATGAACATTTCTCAAAATAGTAAGAGCCATGTATGACAAGCCCACAACTAACATCATACGTAATAGTAAAAACTTGAAAACATACTCCCACAGAACTGGAACAATATAAGGAAGTCCATTTTTCCCACTTTTTATTCAGTATCATACTGGAGGTCCTTGTATGAGCAATCTGGCAAGAAAAAGAAATAAAAGGAATTCAAATCAGCAAAGAGGAAGTCAAATAATCCCTGTTCACTGATGACATTATTGTGCGTCTTGAAATTCATAGAGACTTCTCCAAGAGGCAACTAGACCTGGTAAATGACTTCAGTAAAGTTTCAGGATACAAAATAAATGTACAAAAGTCAGTAGCATTTTTATACACCAATAATGCTCAAGCCAAGAGCCAAATCAAGAGCTCAATCTCATTTACAATAACCACAAAAAATAAAATACACCTAATTAAGATGACAGATCTTTACAAGGAAGACTAAAAAACATAGATGAAAAAAAATCACAGATAACACAAACAAATGGAAGAATATCTCATGCTGATAGATCAAAAGGCTCAATAGTGTTAACATGACTGCACTTTCAAAAGCAATCTATATATTCATCACAATCCCTATCAAAATACCAATATCAATTTTCACAAAACTAGAAAAAACAGTCAAAATTCCTTTTGGAGTCTTCACAAAAGACTCCAAAAGAGTCTTTTGGAACCAAAAAAGAGCCTGAATATGCAAAGGGATCCTAAGTAAAAAGAACATATGCAGAGGTATCACACTGCTAGACTTCAAATTATACTACAAGGCTATAGTCACTAAAACAGCATGGTATTGGTACAAGAATAGACAGATAGATCAATGGAAAAGAATGAAGAGCCTAGAAATAAAACTACGTGCTTATGAATAACTGATCTTAGACAAAGATTACAAAAACAAAAATGGGGAAAAGATACCCTATTCAACAAATGGGGCTGGGAAAACTAACTAGTCATATGCAGAAGAACAAAACTTGTCCCCTACCTCCCACCATATATAATAATTAACACAAGATGGGTTAAATACTTAAATGTAAGACCTGAAACTATGAAAATCCTAGAAGAAAACCTAGGAAGCACTATTCTGGACACTGGGGTAAGCAAAGAATTTATGATGAAGACTCCAAAAGGAATTTTGACAAAAGAGCAAAAAAAGACAAATGGGACTTAACTAAACTAAAAAACCTTCTGCAAGATCAACAGAAAAATATAAACTGGGAGAAAACATTTTTAAATTATGCCTCAGACAAAGGACTAATATTCGGAATCTACTAGAAACTTAACTCAATATGAAAAAAAAATCCCATCAAAAAGTGAGCAAAGGATATGAACAGACTTATCCAGAGAAGACACACAAGGAACCAACAAAAACATGAAAAAATGTTCAACATCACTAATTATCAGAAAATTGCAAATTAAAACATCAATGAGATGCCATCGTAGACCTGTAAGAATGGCTATTATTAAAAGTCAAAGAGCAACAGATGTTAGTATGGTTATAGGGATTGCTCATACGCTGTTGGTGGGATTTAAACTAGTTCAACCTCTATGTAAAACAATATGGAAATTTCTCAAATAAATGAAAATGGACTTACTATCTGATCCAAAAATCCCAGTACTATGGATCCATACAAAGGAAAATAAATCATCATCTAAAAAAAGATATTTGTACTTGTATGTTCATTGCAGTACTATGCACAATAGCAAAATAATGGCTCCAACCTAACTGCTTGTCAACTACTGACTGGATAAAGATAATGTGGTGTATATACAACATGGCATACTATGCAAGCATAAGAAAGAAATATCAAATCCAATGCTGCATATTCTCACTTGTATACGGGAGTTAAATGGCTACAAAGATAGAAATAATACACAGGGGACACTGAAAAGGAGGGAGATGAGGAAGTGAGTTAGGATTAAAAAATTATTAAGTGTAAATGCTCACTGTCTGGGGAATGGGTCACCTGAGGCCCAATCCCAACAGGAACATAATATGTTTGTGTAACAATCATGTACTTGTATAACCTGAATCTAAAATAAAATAAAATAAAAATTCTAAAAATTATAGCAATTCACAAAAATGGTGGGGTAGCAAACCCCAAAAACTCATCCCCCGACTAAAGCAACAATTAATTTGCAAAAAAATGTCAAAGTCAAGTTTTTCTAAACTCTAGAATCTAGTAAAAAATTTGTTACAACCACGGGAGTGCTTAATGAAGAGAAAAAGCTTCTATATTTTGGTTAGGAAGCATGGTGGCATTTTTTCTAAGGCACCTACAACTCCCACCCCCATACTATCAGCTATGAGACAGATATGGGAATGGCACCCCACATTTCTGGAGCAGTTAATCATGTCAGAGCAGATCATATAAACTTTGTTGTCAAAAAATTGTTGTTTGGTCCTCCAACATGAGTCATGGTCCCCTGAGGGATCAGTCCAGAGGTATGTCATTGTTTTATTTCCCTTGAAACTTTGTAGGAAAAAATGAAGCAACAGAAACTGTCCTTGTGGAAGCCAAGTCATTGGACTTACTAGATAGAGTCTTTCAATCAATTGTCTTAAATATGCTCAAGTAGCTACAGGGAACCATGGAAAAGAATTAAAAGACCAGAAAAATAATATCTCACTAAAGAAAGACTACTAATAAAGACATGGGAATTACAATTAAGATTTTAAAATATAGAATGAAAATGAATAATTACTCAAATAAAAAATTTACTAGAGGAATAAACAACAGACTTGAACATGAAAAAGAATCAGTAAACTTGAAGAAAATTCATTTGAGATTACACAGTGTGAGGAGTAAAAAATAAAAAAAGAATAAAGTAGACAGAGTCAAAGGGACTAAGGAAAAACCTTCAATCTGACCAATATGTTCATAGGTTAGCAGGTAAAATAATAAGAGAACTGAAGATAGGTCAATTGAGATTATGCAGTCTGAGGACCAGAAAGAAAAGAGTATGGAGGCAAATAATCACAGCCTATAAAACCTCTGGACACCATCAAGCATACTAACATATGAATAATGGGTGTCCCCAAAGGAGAAGCGTGACAGGAAAAAAACAAAACAAAAAAAAAACCAGTACGAATATACAGTGAAATGTCAAGTGAAAACTTTTTACATTTCATAAAAGACATAAATCTACACATTCAAGAAGCTTAATAAACTCTAATTAAGACAAACTCAAAGAGATTCACACCAACAAAATATAAACAAAAGACAGATAGAGAATTTTTAAAGTAGCAAGTTGCAGCCAACTTATTACAAACAGGAACCCTCATTTAGGCAGCTAATTTCACTGAGGTAAGACAGAAGTGGAACAACATGTGTAAAGTGCTGATAGAATAAAGCTGTCAATCCAAAAATTCATATTTAGAAAAACTATCTTTTAAAAATAAAGATACAGAGCTTTTCAAGATGAAAAAAGAGTTCTAGAGCTTGGTTACACAACCATGTGACTATTCTAAATAGCACTGAACTGTTTCATTTAAAAAGGTTAAGATGGTAAATTTTATTGAAGGAAACCAAAACATAAGCTGACAAGGTCCTTATGTTTCTTGGCTTGTATTCAAGGAACCAAGTCTATACTTTCTTCATCACCCCTCACATTTGGCTGTTATTCTGCGGATAGCAGAGCGGCATGACCTTGACCATGCCTGGCCTGGAGACCGTCTGCCTTAAGTGATTGCCTTGCCCTTAACTTAGCATAGATGCTAAGATAAGCATAGTTTAATCATTAACATATATTCAGCTTGTGTGGTTTAGATTAGACATTAACATATATCATGCTTGTCTGGTTTTGCCCTCCCTTGTGTGATTTTTGCACTATATAAGAGGCATGCAGTGAAAATAAATTCGTTCTCACTCGCTCTTAGCTACCTGGGAGAGAACCCTCCCAATCTTGCTGATTCTTTGTCTCTTTCTTTTCTCATTCCCTCCCCCCACCTCAGGCCCTGCTCAGCAGAGGCTGGAACTCTGCATTTTATGTTGTGTGCATTTATCAAAATTAAATATTAAAATAAATGATGGAGAAACTAAGACATTCCCAGATAATTAAAAGCTGAGAGGTTTTACTACTAATTGAGATTTCATACAAAAAACACTACAGTGAGTCATTCAGGCTGAAATGAAAGCACACTAGACAATAACTCAGAGTCATATGAAGAAATTATACAAGAATATAAAGATCATTAATAAAGGTGTCAAGACCATTCAATGGGGGAAGGAATAGACCCTTCATAAAATGGTGTGGGGACATCTGGGTGTACATATTTAAAGAATGAAGTTGAAGCCCAACTTCACAGTATGTACAAATATTAACAATAAGTTTTACCCAGGCATGGTGGTATACATTTGTGGTCCTAGCTACTTGGAGACTGAAGTGAAGGATCTCAGAAGTTGAGGCTGCAGCAAGTTATGCTTGCACCAGTGCACTCCAACCTGGTGACAGTGAGACCCTGTGAAAGAGAAAGAAAGAAAAAAAAGTAAAGAAAATAAATTAATACAAAGTAAATTAAAGACCCACATGATGCCGCATGATGATGTAAGGGCTAAAACCATAAAACACTGTATTGCCAAGATTTTTTTTTCCACACTGATGTACAATTGTTTTAGCATCATTGCTGAAAACATTATTCCTGGGAATACACCTGAAGATGGCGATGGCATAGATGGATCCGTGAGACTCTCCGAATGTGAGTTCCCAAAAAGACTCTTATTTTTCTTCCTGAACCCCCTGCCAACTGCCAGCTGCACTGGTATGAGGCCTGGGGACCTTTGGTCCCATGCAGGGCCAGATATTGCGGCCCTACTGTGGCTGCTCCACTATATGTGATTCTGGCCAGTTGGGGAATCTGGAATCCCGAATCCCAGCTCCCTCCCTGGCTACATCATCATGACCAGCACCCAGCACCAAGCTGCCAGTCACCCAGGGAGGCTTTGGGTGCCTGCTCCTCAGAGATACTGGTCCCATTTCTGGTTGAAGTGCCCTGTGAGGGACCCAGGGCCACCACCTGCCCTCTGGAGCTTTGGAGATCTGGAGCCCTGGGCCCACCCTGGCTGAGGTACTCAGTGTATGACCACAAGCCTGTGTAAGGGAGCAGAACACCAAGCTGGTGTAAGGTGCTGATCGGAGGCTTCCAGCTCCAGAGGAGGGAACGCCCAACCCTCTCCTCCACCCCAGCCTGCTGGTGGAACCCCGGATCCAGTGCCCAGCTGTGCAGCTGGTCCCGCCTAGAGACCCACATGAGCATCCCTAAAAGTGAAAGTAAAACTACCACCTCTGCCATTTTCAAGGCATATTTGCATTGCATCCCCTGCCCACCTATCAGAGCCTCCACCTTGGTTCCCATGGTGATGCCGTTAAATGGGAGACAAAGACCCTCCCTTACACTGAACAGAGACCAGTGTCACAGATCTTCCAGGCAGCAGGCTAGCTGCCTGCAACAAAAACAGAGGGGAGAGGTTAGAGATTAGAGCTCAAAGGACTTTATCCACTAAGGGATGAGAGAAAAATCTACACAAATGAAGAAAAACCAAAAGAAGAATATGGGTCTCTCCCAGACTCCTGGGAGGGCAGACACTGAGAAAACTGACTTCAGAATGCAAACAATGAAGAGCCCCCAGAATGACTGGTCTCAAGCTACAAACCTAGATATCAAGACATTAATGGAGAGATTAAAAAGAATTGAGAAGACTCAAGAAGAAACTAGAAAGGAGCTGATATCTGAGATAACAGTAATAAAGAATACTGTGAATGAAATAAATAACAAACTGATAAGCATGGGAAGCAGAATTACCCAAACAGAAGAAAGAATCTCAGAGCTTGAGGACCAAAATATAGAACTAAACCAAACTCTCAAAAAGACAGAAAAAAAGCTCAAAAAGACAGAAAAAAAACCTTCAAGAGATGAGCGATTACCTCAAGAGACAGAACCTAAGAGTAATCGCACTTCCTGAGGCAGAAAGAGAGACAGAGACCACATTGGAACAAACCTTCCATAAGATCATTCAAGAAAACGTCCCTTATCTAAACAATGATGCAAAAACTCAAACACAAGAGATTCAGAGAACCCCTGCAAGACAACAAATGAGAAAACCAACTCCAAGACACATAATAATTCACCTAAACAAAGTAGGCATAAAAGAAAAAATCCTAAAGGCAGCAAGAGAAAAAAGGCCAGATCACTTACCAGGGAAAACCAATTAGAATAGCAGCAGATTTATCTACAGAAACCCTGCAGGCTAGGAGAGCTTAAAGCCCTATCTTCAAAGTCCTAAAAGATAAACAATTTAAACCAAGAATAACCTACCCAGCCAGATTAAGCTTCATCAGTGAGGGAGAATTAAAATCTTTCCCAGATATCCATCCCTAAGAACTTACACTGCCACCAAACCACCTCTACATGAAACACTTAAGAAAGTACTAAACACAGAAGAAAAGGGGGAAAAAAGAACAATGTTCTTCACGAGAGTACAGAAAGAATAAAATACACACGAACCAACCCCCAAAACAAAAGAAAGACAATAGACCAAGTGGAAGAACAACTCTATAAAAACTCTATGATAGAGACGAACTCTCACATTTCAATAATAAGCCTGAATGTGAATGGACTAAATGCACCACTGAAAAGACATAGAATGGCAAAATGGATAAAATATCACCAGGCAACAATATACTGCCTTCAAGAGACCCATCTCACTAGAAAGGACATGCACAGACTCAAAGTAAGAGAATGGGAAACAAATTTTCAAGTGAATGGAACACAAAAGAAAGGAGGAGCCACGATCCTAATTGCAGACAAAATACCATTTAAGCTATCAAAAATTAAAAAAGATACAGAGGGCCACTACATAATGATAAAAGGTTCACTCCATCAACAAGAAATATCTATCCTAAACATATATGCACCTAACATAGGTGCACCAACTTTTATAAAGCAACTCCTAGGAAAACTAAAGAAAGATATTGACTCTAACACTATCATAACTGGGGACTTTAATACTCCACTCACAACCCTAGACAGATCATCGGAACAAAAAATCAGCAATGAGATCCGGAACCTCAATGTGACTCTGGACCAAATGGACTTAATTGATACCTACAGAACACTCCATCCAAAGACCACAGAATACACATTCTACTTGTCACCACATGGAACATATTCTAAGATCGACCACATACTCGGCCATAAATCAAGCATAAGCAAATTTAAAAGGACTGAAATTCTACCATGGACCTTTCTGGACCACAGTGGAATAATAATAAACATTAACACCAACAAGGTCCCCCCAAAACCCACAAAGACATGGTCACTAAACAGCATGATGCTAAACAACTCCTGGGTCAATGATGAAATCAAAAGAGAGATCAAAAGATACCTGGAAACAAATAAAAATGAAGAAACATCTTACCAAAATCTCTGGGATGCCTTAAAAGCTGTAGAAAGAGGGGAATTTATATCCCTACAAACACAAATGAAGAAAATGGAAGGAGCACAAATTAACAGCCTAACAAGCCACCTAAGGAAGCTGGAAAAGTAGGACCACAAAAACCCTTATTTCAGCAGAAGAATCCAGATCACCAAAATAAAAGCCCAAATCCAGGACATAGAAGACAAAAAGACAATACAAAAAATAATTGAAACAAAAAGCTGGTTCTTTGAAAAGATAAACAAGATCGATGGTCCTGTAGGTAGACTGACCAAGAAAAAGAAAGAAAATACCCAAATAAGCACAATCAGAAACACAAAAGATGAGGTCACATCTGACCCTGAAGAAATACAAAAGATCATCAGAGACTACTATGTACACTTGTCTGGAAACAAACTTGAAAACCTCAATGAAATGGAGGACTTTCTGTCATCACACAACCTGCCTAGGTTGAAACAAGAAGAAATTCAGACTCTAAATAGACCAATAACAATCAAGGAAATGGACTATGTAATAAGAAAACTACCTACAAAAAAAAGCCCTGGACCAGATGGCTTTCCAGCAGAATTCTACAAGACATTTAAGGAGGAAATGATTCCAATCCTACTGAAGCTATTTCAGGTGATTGAGAAGGATGGAACCCTCCCCAAATCCTTTTACGAAGCTAACTTCACATTGATTCCCAAGTCAGGTAAAGATCCAACAAAAAAAGAGAACTACAGGCCAATATCTCTGATGAACATAGACGCTAAAATTCTCAACAAGATCCTAGCAAATCGGATTCAACAACACATCTCAAAAATCATCCATTATAACCAAGTAGGCTTCATCCCTGGGATGCAAGACTGGTTCAACATTCGTAAAACAATAAATGTAATTAAATACATCAACAGATGTCAAAACAAAAACCACATGATTATATCATTAGATGCAGAAAAAGCTTTTGATAAAATCCAGCATCGCTTCTTGATAAAAACGCTCGAACATCTAGGCATACAGGGAACATACCTCAAAGTAGTAAAAGCCATTTATGAGAAACCCACAGCCAGCATACTCCTAAATGGACAAAAATTGGAACCAATTCCCCTGAAAACTGGAACAAGACAAAGATGCCCAATCTCACCCCTCCTGTTCAATATAGTACTGGAAGTCCTGGCTAGAGCAATCAGAGACGAGAAGGCAGTCAGGGGTATCCAAATAGGAAAAGAGGAAGTCAAACTATCTCTCTTTGCAGATGACATGATTGTGTACTTTGAAAACCCAAGAGAATCTGTCAAAAATCTCCTTACACTGATAAAGGTCTTC
>NW_007256990.1:69902-85549 GCF_000164805.1 Carlito syrichta | reverse complement strand
CGATTCCTAAAAGCTCTAAACATCAACCTCCCATATGACCCTGCAATCCCCCTACTGGGAACATACCCTGAAGAACTCAAATCACTCTATAAAAAATATACCTGTACATGAATGTTTATTGCAGCATTGTTCACAATAGCAAGAATCTGGAACCAACCATGCTGCCTATCAAAAGAGGACTGGATTTAAAAAATGTGGTACATATATATGATAGAATACTATGCAGCCATAAAAAAGAACAAAATCATGAATTTCGCAGCAACCTGGATGGAGTTACAGTCTATAATACTGAGTGACCTCTCACAGAACGAAGATCTGAGTATCACATATTCTCACTCATATAGTGGACCTTGATCATCCAACACACTACCATAAGAAAATGACTGACAGTGGTGGGAAACTATGGGGTGGGATGGGACTAATGGTAGTAAACATCTGTCTGGGCATGAGGAGACACCTGTTATCAACAAGGGGCCTGAATGAAGCATATTTGTATACCTAACCCTTAACTGTACCCCACAATATCAAAATAAAAAATATTGATAAAAAAGAAAATATTATTCCTTCTTCATTGGATGACCTTTAAATCAGTTGACTTTATTTGTGTAGGTCTATCGCTTGCCTCTCCATTTTCTTCTGTTGATCTATGTGTCTGTCCTTTTGCCAATAGCACATTTTCTTGATTACTGTATTTTTACAGAAAGTTTTGAAATAATATCGCATATTTTCAAAATTTATATTCTTATTACCATTCACTTTAAAACGTTTGTTTTTCTTTTCTTTTCTTTCTTCCTTTTTTTTTTTTTGAGTTGGAGTCTCAGTCTGTCGCCCAGGCTGGAGTGCAGTGGTACACTCATGGCCACCCCAGTGTCAACCTGCTGGGCTCCGGCAATTCTTCTGCTTCAGTCTTCCAAGTAGCTGGAACTACAGGTGCACACTACCATGCCCAGCTAAATTTTTATTTTATTTTATTGCAGAGACGAGGGCTTGCCAAGTTGGCCAGGCTGGTCTCGAAACCGCAGGCTCAGGCAATCCACTCGCCTTGGCCTCCCAAAGTGCTGAGCCACCAGCCTGGCCAGTTAAAATGTTTTCCAATGTACCTTATGTTTTCTTCTCGGATCCATGGGTTATATTGAAAGGATTTTTTAAAATTTTGTTTTAATCTTTTATTTTAAAGATGTGGAGTACAATTCAGGACTAATTAGTATAATTCAGGTACACAAGTGGTCATTATTCAGGTGAAGTTGGGGACTTTCTTTAGCTCCACTTTGCCTGGTTTGAGATCAGGTACCCTTACTGAGGTTATGTATTGCCCCTCTCCTGGTGGGGTCCCCCAATGCCAACTCCTTTCTTATATTATTATGATGAATGTTCAGTGTCTGCTTATGAGTGAGAACATGTGGTACTCAGTTATGTGTTTCTGTAATAGATAACTGGGTATGATAGACTCTAAATCCATCTAAATTGCTACAAAGTCCATAATTATGTCCTTCTTTACAGCTGCATACTATTTCATTATTTATTTGTACCACATTTTAAAAAATCCAGCCCACTTTCAATGGGCCTCATGGTTATTCCTTATTTTTGTTATTCTGAATAATGCTGCAATAAACATGTGTATGCTGGTATCTTTTTTTTTAAAGTTTTTATTTTAAAGATGTGGGGTACAATTCAGGTTTAGGTATACAAATGTTTGTTATAAAGGTACCCTTCTTGATGGGGTGTGTCCCTCAGACAGATTCCCACTACTGCCAATCCCACTTCCCCACTCCCTCCCCAGCAGTTACTGGCCACTGTCAATCCTTTTCTTATAGTATTAATATAGTTGTTCAAGGTACACTTATGAATGAGAACAAGTGGTACTCAGTTCTTTGTTTCTGTGATAGAGCACTCAGTATTATAGACTGTAAGTCAATCCAGGTTGCTGTGAAGTTCATGATTTTCTTCTTCTTTATGGCTGTGTAATATTCTATCATGTATATGTACCACATTTAAAAAAATCCAGTCCTCTTTTGATGGGCAGCATGGTTGGTTCCATGTTCTTGCTCCTATGAACAATGCTGTGATAAACATACATGTGCAGGTATCTTTTTAATAGAGTGATTTGAGTTCTTCCAGGTATATTCCCAGTAGGGGGATTGCAGGGTCATATGGAAGGTCAATTTTTAGATCTTTTAGGAATTGCCACACTGTTTTCCACAGAGGCTGTACTAGTTTACACTCCCACCAACAGTGAAGAAGTGTTCCCTTTTCCCCACATCCTCTCCAGCATGTGTTGTTTTTTGTTACTGAGATACCTATCCTGAGGTATCTCAGTGTAGTTATAATTTGCATTTCTTTGATGACTAGTGAAGTTGAGCATTTTTTAATCTGTTAGCTGCTTGTATGTCTTCTTTTGAGAAGTGTCTATTCATATCTTTTGCCCACTTTGTAATGAGGCTGTTTGTTTTTTTCTTTTTGGCATGATTGAGTCCCTTGTAGATCCAGATGTTATGCCTTTGTCAGTCATACAATTGGTAAATATTTCTTCCCAGTCTGTGGGCTGTCTCCCTGATTTCTTGATGGTTTCTTTGGCTTTGCAGAAACTTGTCAGTTTGATGAGGTCTCACTTGTCTTTCTTATCTCTTATAGCATGGGTGCTTGGGGCTTTGATCAGGAATTGGTTGCTAGTTCCAATTTCCATAAGGGAAAATCCTGCATCTTCTAAGGTTCTTATATTTGAAGTTTTACATTTAGGTTTTTGATCCATTTAGAGTTGATTTTTGTGTATGGGGATAGGTAGGGATCTTGTTTCAATCTTCTGCATGTGGTCAGCCAGTTTGCTCAGCACCATTTAATAATAGGTTCTTCTCTCCCCAGTGGTTTCCGAAGATGAGTTGGTTGAGAAACTGAAGTTTTGTTTCTGGAATCTCAATCCTGTTCCATTGGTCTATATGCCTATTCTTGTACAAGTACCAGGCTGTTTTGATTATTGTAGCTTTATAATAAAGTTTAAAGTCTGGGAGTGTGATACCTCTCACTTTGTTTTTTTTAACTGAGGATTGTTTTGACTACTCGTGGTTGTTTGTGTTTCCATATGAATTCCTGTATTGTCATTTCCAGGTCTGAGAAGAATGCTCCTGATAGTTTAATAGGTATTGCATTAAATGTGTAGATTGCTTTGGGTTGGATGGACATCTTCACAATGTTGATTTTTCCAATCCATTAGCATGAGATATTTTTCCACTTGTTTGTGTCATCTTTGATTTTTTTGCAGTGTTTTTTAGTTTTCATTGTAAGGGTCTTTCATGCCTCTTGCTAAGAAGATTCCAAGGTATTTCATTTTTTTGTGGCTATTGTGAATGGGATTATGTATTTTATTTGGGTTTCTGTCTATTTATTGTTGGTATGTGAAATGCAACTGTTCATTTATTTTATACCCTGAGACATTTCCAAAGTCCTTTCTCAGTGCAAGGAGGTTTTTGAAAGATTCTCTTGAGTTTTCATGGTATAGAATCACATCCTCTGCAGAGGGATAACTTGACTCCCTCTTTTCCTATTTGGACACCACGGATCTCCTTCTCTTGTCTAATTGCTCAAGCTAGGACTTTCAAGACTATGTGAAAAGGAGGGGTGAGAGTGGGCATCCTTGTCTTGTTCCGAGTTTCAGGGAAAATGGTTCCAATTTCTGTCTGTTTAGCGGTATGCTGGCTGTGGGTTTCCTAGTAGATGGCTTTACTATTTTGAGGTATGTTCCATCTATGCCTAGATGTTCAAGAGTTTTTATCAAGAAGGGGCACAGGATTTTATCAAAAGTTTTTTCCACATCTAATGATATAATCATGTGGGTTTTTTTTTTTTTACATTTGTTGATGTGTTTAATTATGTTTATGGTCTAATGAATGTTGAATCAGCCCTGCATCCCAGGCATGAAGCCTACTTGGTCATGATGGATGATTTTTGAGATGTGTTGTTGAATTCGATTTGCTAGGTTCTTGAGAATTTTAGCATCAGTGTTCATCAAGGATATTGGTCTGTAGTTCTCTTTCTTTGTTGGATCTTTACCTGGTTTGAGTATCAATGTGATGCTAGCTTCGTAAAAGGATTTGGGAAGTGCTCCATCTTTCTCAATTGCCTGGAATATTTTCATTAGGATTGGTATGAGTTCCTCCTTGTATGTTTTGTAGAATGCTGCTGGAAAGTCGTCTGGTCCAGGGTTTTTTTTATTTGTTTGTTTGTTTGTTTGTTTTTGTAGGTAATTTTCTTCTTACATAATCAATTTTCTGGATTGTTATTGGTCTGTTTAGGGTCTTAATTTCTTCTTGTTTCAACTTGGGGAGGTTGTGTCATGTCAGAAAATCCTCCATTTCCTTTAGGTTTTTAAGTTGGCTTCCATATAAGTGTACATGGTAGTCTCTGATAATCTTTTGTATTTCTTCAGGGTCTGTTGTGACTTGATCTTTTACATTTCTGATTGTGTTTATTTGGGCTTTTTTCTTGGTCATTCTAGCTAGGGGACCTTCAATCTTGTTTATCCCTTGTAATAACCTGCTTTTTTCTTTGATTTTTTTTGTATTATATTTTTGCCTTCTATATCCCTAATTTGGGCTTTTATTTTGGTGATCTGGATTCTTCTGCTGAAGGTAGGATTTTGGTGGTCTTGCTTTTTCAGCTCCCTTAGGTGATTTGTTAGA
This sequence comes from Carlito syrichta, assembly GCF_000164805.1. Classification (NCBI taxonomy): domain Eukaryota; kingdom Metazoa; phylum Chordata; class Mammalia; order Primates; family Tarsiidae; genus Carlito; species Carlito syrichta. The sequence goes on along the minus strand of NW_007256990.1, from coordinate 80,876 downwards.
CTATTAATTTGTGATCTTTCCATTTTCTTAATGTGTGTTTGTAGTGATATGAAGTCCCCTATTACTACCGCTTTCATGGCATCCCAGAGGTTTTGGTAAGATGTTTCCTCATTTTCATTTGTTTCCAGGTAACTTTTAATCTCTGTTTTGATTTCCATGTTGACCCAGGAGTTGTTTAGCATCATGCTATTTTGTGTCCATTTCTTTTTGGGTTTTGGGGTAGCTTTATTGGTGTTGATATTTATTTAGATTCCACTGTTGTCCGAGAAGGTGCATGACAGGATTTCAACCTCGTGAAATTTGTTTATGCTTGATTATGACAGAGAATGTGGTTGATCTTGGAGTACGTTCCATGTGGTGATGAGTAGAATGTATATTCCTGTGATTGTTTGGTGGAGTATTCTGTAGGTATCAATTAAGTCCATTTGGTCAAGCATCACGTTGAGGTTCTGGGTCTCCTTGTTGATTTTTCATCTTCATCTTTCTAGGGTCATGATTAGGGTATTTAAGTCCCCAGCTATGATAGTGTTAGAGTCAATATCTTTTTTTAGTTTACCTAGAAGCTGCTTTATGAAATTTGGTGCTCCTATGTTGTGTGCCTATATGTTTAGGATGGATATTTCTTGTTAATGGATTGAAACTTCTGTCATTATGTTGTGACCTTCCATATCTTTTAAAGTTTTTGATAGCTTAAAGGGTATTTTGTCTGATATTAAGATTGTGACTCCTGCTTTCTTTTGTGTTCCATTCGCCTGTAATTTTGTTTTCCATTCTCTTACTTGAGTCTGTGAGTGTCCATTCTGGTGAGACGAGTTTCTTGGAGACAATACATTGCTACCTCATGATATTTTATCCATTTTGCCATTCTATGTCTTTTGTTAGTGGTGCATTTAGTCCATTCATATTCAGGCTAATTATTGAAATGTGAGAGTTGATGCCTGTCACGAGGTTCTTATATAATGTGTTGTTGCTGTTTATCTGTTTTCTTTCTTTTGATTTTTGGGTTGTTTCATGTGTGTTTTCAATCTTTTCCCTGCATTATTGTGAAGTGCGTTGTCTTTCTTTTTTTCCTTTCTTCTGTGTTTAATACTTTCTTAAGTGTTTCTTGTAGAGCTGGTCTGGAGGCAGCATAAGCTCTTAGGGATTGAATGTCTAGGAAAGATTTTAATTTTCCATCAGAGATGAAGCTTAGCTTAGCTGGGTAGGCAATTCTTGGTTTAAATTGAAGACTGGGCTCCAAGCTCTCCTTGTTTGATGTGTTTCTATGGAGAAGTATGCTGCTATTCTAATTGGTCTTCCCCTGTAGGTAGTCTGACCTTTTTCTCTTGCTGCCTTTAGGATTTTTTCTTTTATACCTACTTTGTGTAGGCAAATTACTATGTGCCTAGGAGTTGGTCTACTCATTGGTAGTCTTGCAGGGGTTCTCTGAATTTCATGTGTTTGAATGGTCATGTCACTGATGAGATGAGGGAAGTTTTCTTGAATAATTTCATGGAATGATTTTTCTAGGGTGGTCTCTGTCTCTTTTTTTCCCTCAGGAATCTTAGGTTCAGCTTCTTAAAATAATTGTTTATCTCTTGAAGGTTTTGTTCTGTCTTTTTAAGCTTCTTTTCTATGTTTTTGACAGATTAGATTATTTCCATATTTTGGTCCTCAAGCTCTGAGATTCTTTCTTCTGCTTGGCTAATTCTGCTTTCCATGCTTATCAATTTGGTATTTTTTTCATTCACTGTATTTTTATTGCTGTTATCTCAGTTATCAAAGCCTTCATTCTTTCCTCTTGTCTCTCCTTGATTCTACTTATACTCTCTATTAATGTCTTGATATGTGGGTTTGTGGTTTGAGACCAGTCATTCTGGGGACTCTTCATTGTATGCATTCCAAAGTCTGTATTCTCAGTGTCTGACCTCCCAGCGGTCTGTGTGACACCCATATTCTTCTTTTGGTTTTTCTTCATTTGTGTAGATTTTCTTCCTTTTTTCCCCACTCTTCTTTAATTTGTTGTTCAGGGAGGGGTAGCTTTTACTTCTGTTTGTTCAATCTCCTATTCTTCCTTATGTGGATTCTCTGGCTTTGTTCAATTCTGAAGCTGGACTGTGGTGGTAGTGTGTATTTTTTGCAGTTTTGAGATTTAATTGAGGGGGGAGCTGTGATTCAGAATCTATCTGCAGATGCCAGTAGCCACTGACAGGTGTGTGGGCCCCCTGGAACCCACTCCCCACTGTCTTGCAATCTGTCCATGCAGTAAGATTATAGCAAAATGATGTAAGAAAAAGGAAAAGAATAGAAAAAAGATGGAGGAGGAGTGGGAGGAAGGTGGAGAGAGAGGAGTAAGAGGGAAAATAGAGAGACATACCAACTAACAAATGAAAAGAGACAAAGACAGAAAACAGTAATAAATAAATAAATAAATAAATAAATAAATAAATAAATAAATAAATAAAACATACAGAGAATCATACCAACCCATAAAACAAAACCTGACAAAAACCCCCTACTGATGTACTCTCCCTCAAAAATACCCATACACAGATGGGAAGTCTTAAAAAAAAAGACAGCAATAAAATAACAGTAACAAAGCAAGTATGAAAAACATCAAAAACTGAAAGAGAGAAAAAAACTAAAACAAAAAACAAACAAAAATGAGCAAAACAAACAGACCAAAAAAAGAACCTTGCTCTGAGGTGGTTCTGTAAGTCTAACTTCCTTTCAGTTCTGATCTCCAACCCCTCCCCTCTGCTCTCAGCATAGGCTGATAAGGTTGCTCTCAGCCTGGGTCAGATGCCCAGGCCTACTGTGGGAGGAGAGTGAACTCACCCTGTTTGCTGCCTGTCAAGTCTGCCACTCAGATCTGATGTGTCTGTGTCTGATCCAGCATGGGGGAGGGGCTTCTATCTCTCCAAGTTTGATGAGTTTACCTTAGGTCCCAAGTTGGAGGCTGGGTGGAGCTGGACAGGGCAATGCAGATCTCTACCTCGTCCCAGAGGCCAGCATTTCCTCACTGGGAGTGGGGCTCCTCTCCAGCTCTCCCTGATTGGATTTGGGCTCCAGTCACTTGGGTGTCACAGGTGATGATGTGGGCCAGGCACCAGATGATGAGAATCAGCTGTATTAGGCAGGCTCTTCTCAGGAGAGTCCTGAGAATAGCAGATGATCCTGTGTGCCAGCGGCTCCAATCTCAGTGAAGTGGGGGGGTTCCAGTCACCTCCAGAGGAGAGCCATGGGCCATGAACCCATCTCCCCTCAGACGGACTTTTACTCACCCAACAGCACACAACTACTCACACAGAGAGTGTCTTTATGGACACTTGCTTTCGTGGAGACTTTCTCAGTATGACCCATCCTGTTGCCATCTTCTTGGAAGTCAGAGAATGATGTTTTCAATTTAATGGGTATTGTGTTAAATCTGTAGATTGCCTTAGGTCAGATGGACATTTGAACAATGTTGAGTTTTTCAATACATGAGCATGGAATAGTTTTCCATTTGTTTGTGTTATCTTTGATTTCTGGGAACAGTGTTTTGTAGTAAAGGTCTTTCACTTCTCTGGTTAGATCAATGCCAAGGTATTTCATTTTTTTGGTGACTTTTGTGAATGAGATTGTGGTTTTTATTTGGTTCTCTGCCTGTTTGTTGTTGGTGTATAAGAATGCAACATCTTTTGCATGCTTATTTCATATCCAGAGACCTTGCCAAAGTCCTTTATCAGTGTAAGGAGGTTTTCAACAGATTCTCTTAGTTTTCAAGGTAGAGGATCATATCATCTACAAAGAGGGACAACTTAACTTCCACTTTTCTTATTTGGATACCCCTGATTTCCTTCTCTTGTCTGATTGCTCTACATAAGACTTCCAACACTATGTTGTACAAGAGAGGTGAGAGTGGGCAGCCTTGTCTTGTTCGAGTTTTCAAGAGAAATGCTTCCAATTTCTGTCTGTTTAGCAATATGTTGGCTTTGGGTTCATCATAGAGGTTCTTACTATTTTGTGGTATGTTCCCTCTATGTCTAGGTGTTAAAGTGTTTTTATCAAGAGGGGATGCTCCATTTTATTGAAAGCTTTTTCTGCATTTAATGATATAATCATATGGTTCTTATTTTTATATCTGTTGATGTATTTAATTACATTTATGGTCTTGCGGATGTTGAACCAGCCCTTCCTTCATCATAGTGATGATTTTTGAGATGTGTTGTGGGATTCGATTTGCTAAAATCTTGTAGAGAATTTCTGCATTGATGTTCATCAGGGATATTGACCTGCAGTTCTCTTTTTTGTTGGATCTTTACCCAGCTTGCATATCAGTGTAATGTTCACTTCATTAAATGATTTGGGGAGAGTTCCATCTTCCTTGATTGCCTGGAATACTTTCATTAGGATTGGTATCGGTTCCTCCCTGTATGTTTTGTAGAATGCCACTGGAAATCCATGTGGTCCAGAACTTTTTTTTTATAGATAATTTTCTAAGGAATCAATTCCCTAGATTGTTATTGGTATATTTAGGTTCTCAATTTCTTCTTGTTTGAACCTTTGGGATTGTGTGATTTCAGAAAGTACTCAATTTCATATAGGTTTTTGAGTTTGTTTCCTTATAGGTGTGCATAGTAATCTCAGATAAACTTTTGTATTTCTTCAGGGTAATTCGTTACTGATCTTTTGCATTTCTGATTGTGTTTATTTGGACTTTTTCTCTCTTTTTCTTGGTCAGTCTGGCTAGGGGTCCATCAATCTTGTTTATTCTTTCAAAGAACAAGCTTTTTGTTTCGCTGATTTTTTCTGTGATATTTTTGTCTTTTATGTCCTGTATTTGGGCTTTTACTTTGGTGATCTAGATTCTTCTGATGAAGTTAGGGTTTTGGTAGTCTTGCCTTTCCAGCTCCCTGAAGTGATCTATTAGCCTAACTTGTGATCTATTTTCTTGATGTCTGTGCATAGAGTTATAAATCCCACTCTTATACTGTTTTCATGGTATCCCAGATGTTTGGTAAGGTGTGTCTTTGTTTTCATTTGTTTCTAGAAATCTTTTAATTTCTGTTTTGATTTCTCTGTTTACCTAAGAGTTGTTCACTATCATGCTGTTTCATGTTCATGTCTTCAGAAGTTTTTGGGGAATCTTTTTGATGATGATATTTATTTTTATTTCACTGTGGTCTGAGAAGGTTCACGGCAGTATTTCAATCTTATGGAATTTGTTTTTGCTTGATTCATGGCCAAGGATGTGGTTGATCTGGGATTACATTCCATGTGGTGATGAGTAGAATGTATAGTCTATGGTTGTTGGCTGGAGTGTTCTGTAGGTACCGATTAAGTTCATTTGGTCAAACGTTAAGTTGAGGTTCCCGATCTTGTTGGTTTTTCGTCTCAGTGATCTATCTGGGGTTATTAGTGGGGTATTTAAGTCCCCAGCTACTATAACAGTGTTAGAGCCATTATCTTATTTTTAGTTGACTTCATAGCTGCTTTATACATGCTGGTGCTCCAGTGTTGGGTGCCTATGTATTTAGGATGGATATTTCTTGTTGATGGATTTAAACCTTTATCATTATGTAATATTCTTCCATTTAAATTTTTTTTTGATAGCTTAAAGGTTGTTTTGTCTGCTATTAAGATCATGACTCTTGTCTTCTTTTGTGTTTGATTTGCCTGAAAATTTGTTTTCCATCTTCTAACTTTGAGTCTGTGAGGGTCCTTTGTAGTGAGATGTGTTTCCTGGAGACAGTTATTCTTGTGTCGTATTTTTAAAAAATTCAGTTTGCCATTCTATTTCTTTTCAGTGGTGCATAAGATTCATTCACATTCAGGCTGATTATTGACATGTGAGAGCTTTTCCTTGTCATAAGGCTCTTATAAAGCTTATTGTTGTTGTTGTTATTGTGTGTTTGTTAGTTTTATTTCAATTTGTGGTTTGATATTGTTGTATTTTCAATTTTTCAGTCATGCTGCATGCTATGTTGATTCTCTGTTTTCCTTCATCTTGGGAAGTGCATGTCATTCTTTTTTTTCTTTCTTCTGTGTCTAATGCCTTCTTAAGCATCACCTGTAGACCTGGTCTGGAGGCAGCATAAAGCCTTAGGGATTGAATGTCTTGGAAAGATTTAATTCTTCATTGCTGATGAAGCTCAGCTTAGCTGTGTAGGAAATTATTGGTTGGTATTGTTTATCCTTGAGAATGTTGAAGATTGGACTCCAGTCTCTTCTAGCCTATAGTTTTCTATAGATAAGTTTGCTGGCATTCTAATTGGTCTTCCTTGGTAGGTAGACTAACCTTTCTCTCTCACTGTCTTTAGAAATTTTTAGTTTATACCTACTTTGTGTAAGTGAATTACTATATGTCTAGGAGTTGGCTTTCTCATTCGATATTTTGCGGGGCTTCTCTGAATCTCTTGTGTTTGGATGGTCACATCTCTGATGAGATGAAGTTTTCTTGGATGATCTCATGGAATGTTTATTCCAGGGTGCTGTCAGTCTCCTTTTCTGCTTCAGGGATACCAATCAGGTATAAATTTGGCCTCTTAATATGATCACACATCTTTTGAAGCCTTTGTTCTGTCTTTTAAAGCTTCCTTTCTACATTCTTACAGATTGAATTAGTTTCATAATTTGGTCTTCAAGTTCTGAGATTCTTCTGCTTGGTTAATTCTGCTTTCCATGCTTGTCAGTTTATTATTTATCTCATTGGCTGTATTTTTTGTATAACTTGTGTCTTTGCATTTAATTCTTTCATGTTTTCATCTTGCCTTTCTTGGTTCTTATTCATCTTTTCCAATCATTTCTTGATCTCTACATTTGTGGTGTGAGTTGATCTGAGAACTCTTCATTGTTTGAGCTCTGAAGTCTTGTTTTTCACTACCATCCTTATAGGGTTTTTTAGATTCCCTGTGATTTTTTTCACTGATTTCTTTTCATTTGTGATGAATTTTTCTTTTTTCTGTTTACTTATTATTTGGTGAGAGAGAATAGTTTTCACTTCTCTTTGCTTAACCCCCTATTCTTCCTTTGGTAAGGTCCCCAGATTTGTTTGATTTGGAAGTTGGCTTTTGGGTGGGAAGCTATACTGTCCTTTTGAGATTTGGATAAGGTGTGTTTGGGGGTGCTAAGATTCAAAAGTGTCTGCAGATCACTGACTGGGATATGGGCTCCCTGGGACCCACTTCCCACCACCTCACAGTATGTTCATGCAATGATAATGTATGTATATCTCATGTGTACAAAATAACCTAAGAGAAAGGAACTAAGAAAGAGAGAAGGGAGAAGAAAGGGCAATGAAGAGAACAAAGTAGAGAAGGAAAAACAAACAAACCAACAAACAGACTGACAAACCAGTAAAAAAGAAAAAGAAAACTAAAACGAACAATATGAGGACATTTTCACACTCATGTATATGCTTATGTGAAAAAGGAGAAGGATTAAAATTAAAAAATACACATACATCCAGTAAAATATATGAAGAAAGTAGGGAAAAATAAAAAATATGAAAAAAATTTAAAAATAAATTTAAAGTAATACAAAGGCATAAACTCTCTTCCCCTGACAAAGAAAAAAACACCCATTTTGTAATCCTTCGAGTGACCTCTTGTGGCAGTTTCTGCAACTTGGGGGGCTTTGTCAGTGTTACCCAGGCATGACTGTTTGCAGAGGGGCATGAACTCCAACCTCTAAATGTGTTCTTCTGCACATCCTGGGGTCAGGAAAAGGCTATGAACCTCCCCCAACAGATCAGCCTCTGTTCAGACCTCTCCACATGCATTGATCAGGTCACTCCAGCCTGGGTCACGTACCTTGTGAATCCCTGGGGGAAAGGAGCTAAACAGTTTAAAACTCACTCCCACCCATCTGTGTTGGGCTGGGTTCTTTATCTCTGGTTGCAGTTGTAGTCCTGCAGTTGTTTCAGTTAAGGGGATAGGATGACTGGGTCTCCTCGGTGGGCCAGACCTTCTGGGGATACTGCACCCAGTGTATCCTCTCTGGGTTGACAATGATCAACTTCACAGAGATGATGAATTCACCCCTCAGTCTCAGTTCTGCTGTTCACGTGGGTAGGCAGGGAACTGTCTTTACCCAGTTACCAGGAAAAAAGTAGTGGGGGTGTCTTGGCATCTTGTCTTCTGCTGTGACTCAAGGACTAGTTCCTACATTGTATTTTCTCCAGGGTATCCACTGCCAATGTCTGATCTGGTGACAGACACTGTGGTAGAAGGCGATGCTAGCAGTTGCAGTTTTTTGTCCTTCTCTTTCTCTCCCTCCCTCCCTCTCTTTTCTGTTATGTTATTATGGAAGATTCCTAACATATGAGCTAACTCTTCATGTTTGTACCTATGCCACAAGGAAACATTATCTGTCTACATATGATAAAAGTATTATGACACAGCATATGGGATAAAATTTTTAAAAAAGTTATTAGCTTAGTCTGAAAAAAGTGTCTGGGAGTAATTCTGCAGCCAAGACAGTGAATTTTAGCTTTCAATTCTCCATGTTCAGGTGAGTGTTTTCAGAACACATGAGCAACATAAACTCTTATACATTCATTGTAAAAGCTTAAATTGGCACAAGCACCTTAAAAGGAAACTAGCCTTATCTAGTATGGTTAAAGATCATGCACTGTGAGTTCTCACATCCTATTTCTAATATATTCTGAGAACTTTCTTGCCAATGTGTCCAGGAGACATGTAGGTTAATGCTTATGGCAAAAACTTGAATCAACAACATATACATAAATAGAAAAGTAGCAAAACTGGTGTGTAATTATGAAATGTAAAACTTGTGCAGTAAAAGTGAATGATGACAGCCTCTCACATCAGGGGTAACTCTCCTACACATAATGTGCATCACAGAAGAATAGATGCAGAATGAGACTACTGTACAGGAAGTTTAAAAAGACAAAATTAACTAATATTTGTTTTGGAGATGTATACACTTATTGTTAAAATCTTTAGAGAAATGCAAGGGAATAGTATACACAAGACTCAGGAGAGAGGCTCCTTCTGGTGGAAAGGATTGGGCAGTAGTGTATGACAGCTTCATACATTCTGTTTTATAGGTTCTTCATAGGTTCTGCCAGTGCTGGTTGCCTAGGAAGTTACATGATCAAGACTCTTTACACTGCAGTTTTCAGATTGCAGCTTGTGAACATTCCTGGAAATTTTTTTAAAATATAAAAGAGAAAAAGAAAATACCAAAGCTTTTTGCTAAATTCCTTAGCAAAAACTACTCACATTGATCAGCACAGGAGTTTGATCTGCTCCGTTTCTGACCTGGGCCAGTTCACCCCTCCTTAGGCAACCTGGTGGTCCCCCGCTCCTGGGAGGTCACCATATTGATGCTGAACTTAGTGCGGACACCCGATCAGCATAGCGCACAGCAGCCCAGAACTCCTGGACTCAAGCAATCCTCCAGCCTCAGCCTCCCCGGTAGCTGGGACTACAGGCACACACCACCACGCCTGGCACTACTCACATTGAAATAAAGCTACAGTCAATTGTAATGAGTCATGTGACAGCGCAGACCAGGATGCCATGAAAATAGAGAGGTCACATGATCTTTGACTCACTGGCATCTCTCTAGATTTCTGGTGTACAATGTTCAATCTGATGTGCAAGGCATTTCCATCTTGCAAAAGACTTTATCTGTTACTTACATTTTACCACAGCCACAACTGCATTAAACTTTTACAAAATTGGAAAAGCACATTATTCCTCAAATTAAATTAAACAGGAAAACATAAAGGAATAGTTCATGACAAAATAACAAATATAAACAGTAAACACACCAGAGCTTCTTTAGAAAAAACCGTAGAAGCACATGATAGCTTTGCTGTATAGAATCACAGTGGTATCCAAATCACTCTTACACATCTCACTAAAAAACACAGTGAAAGATGTCAAATTTATTATAGGCTGCCCACTAATAGCCTTACTACTAGATTGGAGTTAAACAGTTCTGCCTGCTGCATCAAGTCAAAATTGTCACTATACTAAGGTATATAGATTGAGGTATGAGATTCAAATTTTTCTAACTGAAAACAAGTCTGATTAGGCAAGTATTTTAAGATGATATCTGAGTATGAAAACGAGTATATTTGGCCTTCTTAAACCCCATAAGAAATGTTTTAGGAAAAGCAAAGATAGTAATTTTAAAGGCCTTGTTATGGCACTGAAGTCTTGGAACTATTTGCTCTAGTTACTCTATGTTCACAACTTTGTTGAAACTTATCGAAGAGGGCATTAGTATTAAAGGTATTTGCATGAAAAAACACAGAGATATTGAGTTTCTGTCGCAAACTTTTCACCCAGTACCCAATGCTCTGTGACATCTTAAACTTTTACTCATTACATTAAAAAGAGAAGTTCATAGCATTAAAAAAGATCAGATGAAATAAATATTTGATGCATAAAAATCCTGAAACAACAATTTCAATTTTGCTTTTTAACATGTATTAAATCTTTGGATATTCCTACCTTCCAGACGTGCAGTTAGATGTCCTCCTTGTGAGTGTGGCCTGGATTTAATCACTCCCTTCTAACAGACAGAGTAATGTAATAATTTATGACTCTGTGTGTAGAACATAAAATTCACTGCAGCTTCCACCTTGGTTCTCTCTCTGGGATCCTGAGCTATGGGGGAAGCCAGCTGCTGTGTCATAAGAAGCCCTGGGGAAAGGTCTATGTGGCTATGAACTGAGGTCTCCTGGCACCAAACAACAAGGGACAGAGGCCTATTCCAACTGACATGGGAATGAGCCAGGTGTAATGTGAGTCCCCAACCCCAGTTGAGCTCTCAGATGATGCAGCATGTTGTGAGGGACCCTAAGCCAGAAGCACTCAGGGAAATCTCCTGACCATCAAAAACTGTGACAAATAACACATATTTGTTGTTTTTAGCTGCTAAGTTTCAGGGAATTTTTCATGCAGCAGTAAATAACTAATATAACTTCCAGAAAGAGAATGGTTCATTGCACTTTGACTTTCCACATGCTCTAAATTA
>NW_007256990.1:69478-69882 GCF_000164805.1 Carlito syrichta | reverse complement strand
TTAAAATCTTTAGAGAAATGCAAGGGAATAGTATACACAAGACTCAGGAGAGAGGCTCCTTCTGGTGGAAAGGATTGGGCAGTAGTGTATGACAGCTTCATACATTCTGTTTTATAGGTTCTTCATAGGTTCTGCCAGTGCTGGTTGCCTAGGAAGTTACATGATCAAGACTCTTTACACTGCAGTTTTCAGATTGCAGCTTGTGAACATTCCTGGAAATTTTTTTAAAATATAAAAGAGAAAAAGAAAATACCAAAGCTTTTTGCTAAATTCCTTAGCAAAAACTACTCACATTGATCAGCACAGGAGTTTTGATCTGCTCCGTTTCCGACCTGGGCCAGTTCACCCCTCCTTAGGCAACCGCCTCCCCGGTAGCTGGGACTACAGGCACACACCACCACGGC
>NW_007256990.1:62964-69458 GCF_000164805.1 Carlito syrichta | reverse complement strand
GGTGTAATGTGAGTCCCCAACCCCAGTTGAGCTCTCAGATGATGCAGCATGTTGTGAGGGGCCCTAAGCCAGAAGCACTCAGGGAAATCTCCTGACCATCAAAAACTGTGACAAATAACACATATTTGTTGTTTTTAGCTGCTAAGTTTCAGGGAATTTTTCATGCAGCAGTAAATAACTAATATAACTTCCAGAAAGAGAATGGTTCATTGCACTTTGACTTCCACATGCTCTAAATTAATGTTAAGACATTAAACATGTCATTCTACTTTACAATTTAAGAAGAATTTCCATGGCTAAACAGGATATATTTTATTATCATTCACAACAATCTATATATTTGAATTTCAATTTCCAACTGTGATGCAATTAAGCATGAAAGGAAAATCCAGGTCATGCTAGGTTGTTCCTATGATATACCCTCCCAGTAACCAACCCCTGGGTATTCATCTTCCCAATTATTCAATAATGCTATGGTAGGTGCTGCTGTGAAGTGATTTAGTAGATGTAATTAAAATCTCAAATCAGTAGACTATAAGATAGTAAATTAACCTAGATTACACTGTCCTAATCAGGTAAGACCTTAAAAAGACTAGGTTCTTCCTAAGCACAGAGAGAGGGATTCAGTGTGTGGGATTTCTTCAAGTGTGAACTTTGAAAATGAGAGAGGAACCATGTGGCAAAAAATGATGGTGGCACTAGAAATTGGGGATAGTCCTCCACTTTCTCCACCCTGACAGCTGACAAGGAAATAGAGACCTCAGTCCTACAAAAGCCAGAAAATCAATTCTTCCCACAGGCTCTAAATAAGCGTGTGGAGGAACCCAATATCAAGATGAGGACACAGACTTATAAAACCCTGATCAGAGAATCTAGCCACATCATGCCTGGATTTCTGACTAAGAAAATATAAACATATAGACAAAAGAAGGAAATCAGGGGTATCCAAATAAGAATAGAGGAAGTCAAGTCATCCCTCTTTGCTGATGATATGATCCTATACCTTGAAAATCCAAGAAAATCTATCAAAAACCTCCTTACACTGATAAAGAACTTTGGCAAAGTCTCAGCATACAAAATTAACATGTAAAAGACAGTCATATTATTATACACCAAAAACAAGCAGGCAGAGAACCAAATAAAAAGCACAATCCCATTTACAATTGCAACAACAACAACAACAACAACAAAGAAATTCCTTGACATCTTCCTAACCACAGAAGTGAAAGACCTTTACAACAAAAACTACAATACACTGCTCAAAGAAATCAAAGATGACACAGAAATAGATGAAGAAATATTCCATGCTCATGGATTGGAAGAATCAACATTGTTAAGATGTCCATCCTACCCAAGGCAATCTACAGATTTAACAGAATACCCATTCAATTACCAACATCATTCTCCTCAGACTTGAAAACAACAATGCAGAAATTTATATGAAAACAAAATTGACCAAAAATAGCCAAAACATTCATCAGCAAAAGAAACAAAGCAGGAAGTATCACACTTCCAGACTTTATTATAAAGCTACAGTAATCAAAACAGCCTGGTATTGGTACAAGAACAGGCATACAGAGGTGGAATAGGATAGCGATCAAGGAAGCAAAATCTCATTCTCTCAATCAACTCATCTTCAACAATGCCTCCAGGGAGAGAAGATCCTACTCAGTAAATAGTGCTGGGAAAACTGGCTGACCACATGCAGAAGATTAAAAAAAGACCCCTACCTATCATCATACACAAAAATCAACTCTAAATGCATCAAAGGTCTAATTGTAAAACTTCAAAATATAAGAACCTTAGAAAATGCAGGAGACATCTTTATGGAAATTGGAATAGGCAATCAATTCCTGATCAAAATCCCAAATGCCTGTGCCACAACAGATAAGATAGACAAGTGGGACCTCATCAGCCGGAGTCCAGCTCCGACCTATGAGGGGGGTTGGACCCGCACTGGAGAATCAAGATGGCGAGAAGAAACCACTCAGAGGCAGTTCTTCTGGGATCAGTCTGATCAGGACTGAGTCCAATTTTATTCAAACTTTTTCCAGCTTATATACCATTTTCTATAACCTCCAGCAGTATGACAAATACCTGCTGGGGGCTTACAGGTCTCATGATGCATAACGTACTTCACAAAAGATTTTTGTTTAAGGTAACAATTAACAATCAAAATTCCATGATGCATATCGTGCTTCACAAAGCTTACATCAAGATAAGGAGTGTATGATTTCAGTAATAGTTTTGCTAACTGTTTTCTATAATATTTAATGATTAATCTGTATATTATAAGCTATTCTTATTTTTACCTAATGTAAAATTTCCTATTAATTTTCCATGATTTAACAAAACACTCAAAATCTATACTATTTATTTTAATGTCCAGCAGTAAAAAATATTTGTCAGGGACACTGGTGCCAGAGCCCTTTATGAAATGCTAAATAGTGAGAAGCAGAGAACGCTAACCACAGTGTTTGACAAACCCAATGTGTACTTTACCACTGAAGTCTGCCGGACACTGAAGTCGACGCCTCAAAGCAGAAATCCAAAGTGCAAAAGTATATCCAATAATAAGTGAAAATACTAAGGAATCACTCTCCAACAGGCCTGTGACTGGGTTTTATCACTACCATACACAGGCATATTAGAGGGCAAATTTCAAGCAGAAGGAGGTGAAGTAGCAAGCACAAGTTCACATAATGTTATATATGGATAACTGAACTATGTATATATATTTCTAAACTTCCTTATAAAATTTCTGGTCTAAGTGAATAAATCAAATAGTGGTTGTCACACCTTTGGACAAGAAAAGGCACAGTTGCCATGACGATGGCCAGGGGGCAGAGGCAGACTAAGAGTTTTGGCACATAATGAAACTAAGAACGTTCTGCCTGGCTAGAGGCAGGAAAACAAAACTATTAAAGCAATTTCTGCTTACAGAAACAAAGGCTGTATGGTTACTACTGAGAAACAGAGACTTAAGAATGGCTCAGAGAGTCGGAGAAAAATGAAAACTTAAAGCACAGAATGTTTTTCTGCTGTAAGGCTTTACCTAAAATTTTAGCCTAACTGGTTAAAAGGTTTACTTTCAAATAATATAAGCTTTTATTTCACATATACAAACTGGTCACTATTCATATATCAGTACTACAGGTGTCACTGATGCTTTTATGTCAAAAGCAGATCTCCAACATGGGCCTTCATAGGCCTCAACTGTATAGCCGTAGATGTTGGCTCCCAACACTCATCAAACTGAAAACCTTCTGCAAAGGAAAAAAAAAAATCACGAGAGTGGGGAGTTAGCCCATAGACTGGGAAAAAATATTTGCCAGCTGTGTATCTGACAAAGGCCTAACATCTAGGTTCTACAAGGAACTCACACATGCTGAAAAGAAAAATACAGACAGCCTTATTAAAAAGTGGGCAAAAGATATGAATAGACACTTAAAAGAAGTGTCTTAAAAATGAGCTAAAAACAAGCAGCCAAAAGAGAAATGAAAAATGCTCAGCCTCAATAATCATCAAAGAAATGAAGATTAAAACCACACTGATATTCCATCTAACTCTAGTCAGAATGGCTATCATCAATAACTCAAAAAACAACAAATGTTGGAGAGGATATGGGGAAAAGGGAACATTTCTACACTGTTGGTGGGTGTGTAAACTAGTACAACCTCTGTGGAAAACAATTTGGTGATTCCTAAAAGACCTAAAAATTGATCTTCCATAAGACCCAGTAATCCCCCTTCTGGGACTATACTTAGAGGAACTCAAATCACTCTATGAAAAAAATACCTGCACATGCATGTTTATTGCAGCATTATTCACAAAAGCAAAAACATGGAACCAGCTGTGTTGCTCATCGAAAGTGGACTGGATTTTTTAAAATGTGGTACATATACATGATGGAATATTACACAGCCATAAATAAGGACAAAATTATGAACTTCACAGCAACTTGGATGCCCTTAGAGACTATAATACTCAGTGATCTATCACAGAAACAAAGAACTGAGCATCACATGTTCTCACTCATAAACAGACCCTGAGCAATTATCATAATACAATAAGAAAGGGATTGGCAGTAGGGGAAAAGTGCCAGGGGAGGAAGGGGGGATGGAGGGGAGAACACACTTCATCAATAAGGGTACCAGATCTCAAGTCAGGCAAAGTAGGGACCAAAGGGAAGCCCAAACTTTACCTGTACAATGACCATTTGTATACCTAATCTGAATTGTACCCCACATCTTTAAAACAACATTTTAAAAAAGAATTAATGAAGAAAATATAAACTTATAAATGGGTATAATTTAAAGCCATCAAGTTTATAGTAATATCTTATACAGTAATAGAAAATCAATACACAGGCTCAATATAGATAATCACAAATTTTCTTCACTGAAATGAATTTATGAACTGATACACACAGTTTCCTAACATTTTTAGTGCTTTTTCATTTATAATTTTATGTGATGCAATTACATTTTAATACAATATTTCATTTCTTCATTGAACAAAAATTAATCTAATGCCTATTAGGTACCAGGCATGACTTTATATGCTGCAGATTCGACTTAGACCAAAACAGCCCTAACTCCTTTCTCCCACTCATTCTCTCCCCCTGGACTCTCCTAGAATAAAACTCACCGCAGGGAACCTGATGCCAGAGTGAGCTGCCCTGGGAATGCAGGTGTAAGGACAGCGGTTTTGTGCTCATATGCCTCACATTCTAGAGGTTTCAGAAGAGTGACATGGAGCCACTGGAGCGTTTTAAGTCAAAAATGACATGACATGATTCATGATAGCAGGGCTGCTGACCACTGTGGGGAGAATATTCGGGTAGCAGGTGAGGGGACAGCACTAATGTCATAATTCAGTAGTGAAGAGTTATGGGGACTTAGAGAAGAAGAGGACCTGAGGGATGGGAGGGAAAGATAGAGGAGCTGGAGAAGCAGGAGGTGAGGAAAAGGAGCAGAGGGAAGGATTCTAAAGCAGTAGAATTCTCAGATTTAAACATAGTGGGTTTTTTTTAAAATCAATATATAAACAGTGTTTTATAAAGTTTGCATGCATCTATCTACAGAGCCTAGCCAGATGATCTTTGCATTTGTTAATTAATGCAGTTGTGGGACTGCCTAGAAACAAGTGTCCGTATGTGAATCGGGTTCAAAAAATACCAAGTGCCCCCATAAAATACCCACACACCTCTAAACTTGGGAACTTTGTGAGTGTGATTGCAATGCTGTTTAGACACATTTACCTATGAAGGGGCCAAAGTCACTTCTCTTACAGACAAGATTCCTGATCACTCAGGGGTTACCAAGATTTTGTCTGTAGTTAATTAACAAACAAGAAACCGGTCTTGAGGAGATTCTTTCTCTGGTGCTTTCAGACACAACTCCACGTTTAAAGAGAAAACCCTGTCCTTACACCTGCATTCCCAGGGCAGCTCACTCTGGCATCAGGTTCCCTGCGGTGAGTTTTATTCTAGGAGAGTCCAGGGGGAGAGGATGAGTGGGAGAAAGGAGTCAGTTCAGGGGGAAGGATCCCAGGACGACAAGTAAAGGCAAAGGGGCTGGGCCCAGCTTCTCTTCCTGGTTTCCACAGACAGATTTTTTTCTGGGCCAGGACTCTGGGAGACAGTGTGACTAAGAGCGCTTGGCGCAGGAGGAGAGGGGTCAGGACCAAGTCCCAGGTTCCCAGGAGAGGCTCTCAGCGCCTCAGGCCCCAAGGGCAGAGTCTGGGCTGGAGGCCCAGCGTTGGGGATACCCCATCCACCGAGTTTCACTTCTCTGCCAACCGGTGTTGGGTCCTTCCTCGTGGATCCTAGTGACACAGCCCCACTTCTCCCTTCTCCCTGGGAGTCGGGTTTGTAGCGAAGCCAATCAGCGTCGCCGGCGTTCCCGGCTATAAAGTCCTCACCGACACACCGGAACCCAGAGTCTCCCTTGACTCGAAGATGCCGGTCATGGCGCTCCGAGACCTCCTGCTGCTCTCGGGGGCCCTGGCCCTGATCGAGACCCGGGCGGGTGAGTGCGGGTCGGGAGGGAAACGGCCTCTGAGGAGAGGCGGGAGGGGACCGTCTACGCCGCCCCGGACCCTGCCCTGCCGCCTCTCGAGCCCCCTCGCCCCCTCTTCCCCTCCCGCCCATGAACCCTTCCCCGCCCCCAAGCTACCACTCCATGCGGTATTTCCACCCCGTCGTGTCCCGACACGGCCGCGGGGTGCCCGCTTCATCTCTGACAGCTACATGAACAATGAACCTTATGCGTTCTGTAATTTTTTCTTGTACATGCCTACCTATGATACGTTTTAATTCATAAATTAAGCACCATTAGAGATGAGCGATAGGAACCTGTAATATGATATAACAATTACAATAATATACTGTAATACAAGTAATGTGAAGTGTGACCTCTCATTCTTTCTCTCAAAATATCTTACTGTACTGTATGCACCCCTCTTCTTCTTATGAAGACGTGAAGTGATAA
>NW_007256990.1:52719-62659 GCF_000164805.1 Carlito syrichta | reverse complement strand
CGGGTCGTCCGAGTCTCCGGGTCCGAGATTCACCCCGAGGCCGCGGGACCCGCCGCGACCCTCGACCCGGGGAGGGGCTCGGGCGGCTTTTACCCGCTTTCAGTTTCGGTTTCGGCCACAATCCCCGAGGTTCGGGAGGGAGGGGCAGGGCCGGGCGGGCGGGGCTGACTCCGGGGCGGGGCCAGGGTCTCACACCCTCCAGAAGATGTATGGCTGCGACGTGGGGCCGGACGGGCGCCTCCTCCGCGGGTACAAACAGTACGCCTACGACGGCGCCGATTACCTCACCCTGAACCAAGACCTGAGTTCCTGGACCGCGGCGGACACTGCGGCTCAAAACTCTAAGCGCAAGTTTGAGGAGGGCGGTGTGACAGAGCACGTGAAGGCCTACCTGGAGGGCCGGTGTGTGGAGTGGCTGCTCAGACACCTGGAGAACGGGAAGGAGACGCTACAGCGCACGGGTAAGAGGGCCCTTCCCAACCTCCTACAGATCTCCCGGGCTGACCCCCACAGGTAGGGGAGGAAGATGGGGTCAACGCTAGAATATCACCCTACCGTGGTCCAGAGCAGGAAGAATCCTCCTGGGTTCCCAGATCCTGTTCCAGAGAGTGACTCTGAGGCCCGCCCTTCTCTCTGGGACAATAGAGATGGATGGAGTCTCTAAGGGAAGGGAGGGGAAGACAATCCCTGAAATAGGGATCAGGGGTTCCCTTTGACCCCTGCAGCAGCCTTGGATACCATGACTTTTTCTCTCAGGTCTTGTTCTCTACTTCACAATCAAGGTTTTTGGAGGTCTGATTTCAGCTCTCTGGAGTCACTCGGCCTCGACTCAGGTCAGGACCAGAAGTCCCTTCTCTCTCCTCAGAGACTAGAACTTTCCAAGGAGTAGATTATCCCAGTTGCCTTTGTCAGGCTGGTGTGAACTTTGTGCTTCTTTCTCCACCCCGGTTGTCTTGTCCATTCTCAGGATGGTCACATGGGCACTGCTGGAGGGTCCCAGGAGGGATGCAAAGTGCCTACATTTTCTGACTCTTATTCAGATCCCCCAAAGACACACGTGACCCACCATCCCAGCCCTGATGGGATGTCACCCTGAGGTGCTGGGCCTTGGGCTTCTACCCTGCGGAGATCACACTGACCTGGCAACGGGATGGAGAGGACCAAACTCAGGACATGGAGTTTGTGGAGACCAGGCCTTCAGGGGATGGAACCTTCCAGAAGTGGGCGGCTGTGGTGGTGCCTTCTGGAGAGGAGCAGAGATACACGTGCCATGTGCAGCACGAGGGGCTGCCAGAGCCCCGCACCCTGAGATGGGGTAAGGAGGGGGGTGGGGGTCAAATCTCTTCTCAGGGAAAGCAGGAGCCTTTCTGGAGACCCTCAGCAGGGTCAGGGCTGAGGCCTGGGGGTCAGGGCCCCTCACCTTCCCTTCCTTTCCCAGAGCCATCTTCCCAGACCACCATCCTCATCGTGGGAATCGTTACTGGCCTGTTTCTGGTTCTCCTTGGAGCTGTGGTCACTGGAGCTGTGATGTGGAGGAAGAAGAACTCAGGTAGGGAAGGGGTGAGGGGTATGGTCTGGGTTTTCTTGTCCCACTGGGCATTTCAAGTTTTTGGTAGATGTGTGTCTGACCTCATGAGTGGGAAGTACCATCCACACATAGGTGCTTATTCAACCTGGACCCTGTGTGTCAACACTTACCTATTCTTATGCAAAGCACAGGTGGAAATAAAGGACAGATTTTTCACCTTGATGATCGTGGTGAAGTGGACATAATTCCCAATAGTCACAGGTTGCAGGGAAAGTCTCTGCTGAGGACAGACCTCCAAGGGGGGAGTTGGTCCAGTTCTTACACATTTCCTTTCCTCTTGTTTCTTGAGGCTGCCCTGAGTCTATAGTCACAGTTTGGGAAACTTCCCTGGGGTCCAAGACTAGGACTTCCTCTAGGCCCTCATGGGCCTGCCTCCTCCCTGGCTTCTCACTGGACATTTTCTTCCCACAGGTAGAAAAGGAGGGAGCTACTCTCAGGCTGCAAGTAAGTGTGGTGGCCATGATCCCTCAGGTTCTTGAAACAGTGTAGGTAGGAGCCTACAGGGGAGCTCACCCACTCCATAATTTTTCCTGTACCGCATCTCCTGTGGACTCTGACCATGTCCTTTTTTGTTCCACTCCAGGTGGTGACAGTGACCAGGGCTCTGATGTGTCTCTCACAACTTCTAAAAGTGTGACCCTGGGGAGCCTAATGTGGTGGAGGAGGGCATGGGGAAGAGGGGACACAAGTGGGCTGTGGAGATTTGGGGGACATTTTGAGTGTGTGGTGGGCTGTTCAGAAGGTCACCACTTACCATGGCTCATCTGAATTTGCTCATGACTGTTTTCTTCTATAGCATGACCCAGCTGTCTTTTTGGGACTGAGTGATAGAAGATGTGTTCATGCCTCCCCTTTATGACTTCAGGAGCCTCTTACTTCTGTTTCTGCAAAGGACATTTGAATGGGTCTGCATTCCTGTTAGGATAATGTGAGGATGTGGGAGAAGACCAGTGCACCTCTGTGTCCCCACTGACTCCCTTCTCCACCCTGACCTATTGCCTTCCCTGATCATCTTTCCTGTTCCAAAGAGGTGGGGTAGGGACATCTGTATCCCCGTCTCTACTTCATGGTGCTAAGCTCTAGCTGCTTACTTCTCTAATGAAAATAGGAATCTGAATATAAATTTGTGTTTCAAATACTTGCCATGAGAGATGGATGAGCTAATTTAAAAAGGAGATTTCTAAAATTGGAGAGAGGAAATAAATGGAAGACCTGAGAACCTTCCAGAATCCACATGGCTGCTAAACTGAGTCTGTTGCTGATGGGGAAAGGGAATTCTGTGAGGAGCCATGTGTGGATGGGGTCTTTGTTCAGTTGATGCTTAGTTTATTATGCTTTTTATTTGGTCCTCATCTGGGTCATCTTCACTGTTCCACTGTCCTTGTCCCTTCAGTAGAACCTCATTGCAGCAGGAGTTGTGTCCACAGAGACTCAGACATCACCCAGGGAGGCCTCTGTACCAATGTGTCTCAGTGGTATCAAGAGATGAATTTTCAGACCCACCTAGCTCTTGCTGTACTTCTAGGGCTCTTGCTTGCATTATGTTTTTCTCATCTTTTCTTCAACCTTTTAATTTTATTTTGTATTTCTTTTTAATTTTTATGGATTTAATAGTTGTATCTATTTATGGGGTACATGTGATATTTGATACAAGATATGATATGTAATGATAAAATCTGGGTAATTAGGGTATCCATCACTTCAGACATTTATCATTTCTTTTTGGTGGGAACATTCGAAATCTTGTGGTTATTGTGAAATATACAATACTATAGTCACCCAATACTAGGTCTTATTCCTTCTATCTAACAGTGTTTTTGTGCCCATTAACCAATCTCTCTTTACTCCTCCTCCCCCACCCAACTATCCTTCCCAGCCTTTGGTAACCACCATCTATTCACTACCTTTGTGAGATCAATTTTTTTAGTTCACAGTTATGAGAGAGAACATGCAATATTTGTCTTTCCATGCCTAGATGATTTCACTTAACATAATGTCCTCCAGTTCCATTCACGTTGCTGTGCCCAGTCGTTTTAGAGGAACCAACTTCTGGAATTAGCAGACAGAAAGGATCCCATAGTTACCATCTTAGGTAAATCTCTGTTGTAATTCCTCCTTTACAATGCTCTCCTATCCCTTCTTCCTGCCCTTAGTTCTAGCAAACCCAGTGCTGGCTCCATTCCAAACACATGGATTTGTAAAAAAGTCTCATTTAGATTTATATTTGTTTGGGATACTGGACCCATAGTCAAGGACTGTTCTTTCCACAAAGAAATGTAATTGTGAGTTGCTGTTTGCAGGAGGGTTGGTGTGGCAGAATGTATGGAGGGAGGGGACACACAACAGCACTGGTGAAAAAGCACAGGTGACATTGATGTCCGTGTAAGAGGACATTGTGCTGTAGGTTCCACAAAACAGCCCTTGGACTAAGGCTACATTAACAAAGATAGTGTGTTTACATGATCATTCTTCCAACAGATATTTGTTGTTGCCAGATAAATGGCAGATTGTTTTTGTATCTTAGAAACATCATTAAATTAACAACAGAAAAATTGTTGGTCTTGAGCATATGGTCTAGAGGGAAGAGACAGATGATAGATATACTCTAAGCAGAATAAATAAGGAAGGTGATTGTGTTGGAAGGTGGTAAGTTCTGTGGGCTGGCAACCCAGAGTGTCAGTATGTGGGGACAGGGAAGATACTGCTGTTCCTGGTGGTCAGCGTGGGCCTGTGGCAAAGAGAACTTTGAGGAATGATTTGTAGGACATGAGGAATCATACATGAGGATGTCTGTGGATGTTCTTTCCAGGTAGAAGGACCCTCCAGTGCAAATGCACCAGGGCAGGAACAGTGAGAAGGCCAGGAGGTCTGGACAGACAGTAGCTAAAGTGGAGGAGATATCTACAAGAAATGCAGAGGGAGCTGGGGTGGCAGGTGAATAACAAGTCTGGAGTTTAGGAGAAATGACTGGGTCCATCTAAGTGATAATTAAAGTTTCAAGCATGGATGAGGTCACTGATGGAGTGATTGGCTACAGAAGAGAAGGGGAACAAGGACTGAACTCTGGACCTCCAGTGCTAAGAGATCTGATCAGGCCGCAAGCCCAGAGCAGACAGCAAACATCTAGGAGGCAAATAGACCACATCTAGGAGGCAAATAGACCAGGGAGTCCCAGACTTTCCTGTATGCAGGCGTCACCCGAATATGGCGCTGTGATACAGGAAGTCTGGAGTGGAGTGTGGGGCTCTGTATTTATGACCAGGTTGGAGCTCATGCTGCTGGTCTCCAGGTCACACTTCCAATAGCAAGAACACAGGCCAGGATCCTACATGTCTGTGCATCAGCCTCACCTGTAGGCCCTGTTGATTAAGCATTTCTTGGTCTTGTGTGTTATTAGCTGAGACAAGGAAACTTGTGAGAGGCCTGAGTATTTTCTAGCCTCAGCAATCCTAGTGCTCAGCTTGACTGAGAACCACTGAGGCCGGTGATAAAACAGTGCCCAGGGTGGGTTTTCAAACCCTGTTTAAAAGTTTTTCCTTCAGAAAAACAGAGAGGGCATATCTCATCAATTATAACGTGATGTTCAGAATCCACATTATTCTACCATAAGATAGAGCCAGGTGGAAGATTTCGGAAGTGGCTTCAGCTCTGCACAAAGAATGTCTTTGAATGCTGGTACCCAAAACTATTCCCCGAACTGATTTCTTACTCACTTCTTGAAGCAAACTGTGGAAGCCAGATTTTTCTAATTTATACATATACTGGGTTTATGGTCCTGAGTGCTAATTTTATTGTGTGGAAGACCATAAAACCAAACTTGAGATTACATAGCAGGGAACAGAATCCACAGTCCACCCTAGGTTGAGTCCCTGGTAGGAACCATTGCCCCCTATGCTGGGCACAGATGCCACTGCTCACACCTCTGAAGCCCTGATGCTGGACACAACCCTGGGCTAGAACTGCTGCCCCTGCTGCTCTTGGAAAGTGAACGTCTCTCCTTCCCCTCAAACATCTTTACCAAAATGCATCTGCACAGTCCCAGCCTCTGTGCTACCTTATCTGGTCACAGTACAGCAGGTAGTCACCTAACTGGTGGAGCCTAAGCCTCATATCCATGTACAACTGCAAGGGTGATTACAGGGTTGTCTTCACCTATGGACAGAGGTGATTTCTGTCTCTTATCGAGACTTTAAGTGCGGAATTCTGACATGATAAGTGGGTTCAGGAGCTGGAGGATGAGGGGTTGAAAAGAATGACAGATTTTAATTTTTGGAGCAGTAACTTGAGATGAGAACTTTATCTCATACTTGGTAGGCACTTGGTTTAGGTGGATGACCAAGTGACTAATAAATGACATCTTTCTACCCATTCCCTTGAGAGTTTGTTATTAAATCCAGCTTTTGTCTATACCTGTTAATCATTGAAGTGGCGTTGTGGTGAAATGATTACTCAAAACATCTTATCCTTGACTTTGTCTCTTCTAGAATTAATACCCAGGTTTATAAGATCCCAGAGGACCTGTGTGGGTACTGATGTTTTGTATTAATATTTATATTTCCCTGTGCATAGAAATAATTTGGGGGAGAAAATAGCTAACATTTGACAATTTTTATATGGCCTCCTCGAAAAGAAAAAAAATCTGGTTTCTAGTCTACATGTAGCGTCAGTCAAAGCATAGATCATGAACAGCTGTTAGCAAACTCTTTTTTTTTTTTTTTTTACATAAGCACATGATATAAATGCTTATATTTTGCTTTTCTTTTACTTTGGGACAGGGAATTTAGAACTTTACTTACTTTTCTCTGATTTCTCTTTGTGGAATGGTGTTAGGAAAAAAACTCTCAAACTATATTTTTCCTCTGATCTCACACCACTACCACAACAATTAACACAGAAAAAGACTTCTGTGACCAAATGTGTAGGTTCTTCTCCAACACAAGCAGCATATACCAGCTTCAATCCAATTCCAACACTATCTAACTGGATATAGTGTCATCTCCCACAGGTTGAGGACTCAGTCCCACAAGTATCCCCCTTCCCCAGATACTAGTTACAAGTCCAGTCCCCAGAACTTCTGACAAATTAGCTTCAAGTTGGGGCTCCCACAACCCCCTCTTTTAGTTAGGTTCATTTGATGGGGCAGCATACAGAGCTCAGGGAAGCACATCTACCAGTTTGTTATAAAATATATTGCAAAGGATACTGCAAAAGAGATGCTTAGGGCAAGGTATAGGGGAAGAGGCATGGAGCTTCCCTGTCCTCTCTGGATGTCACCCTCTGGGACCTCACTATGTTCACCTATTCAAAAACTCTCCAAACCCAGTCCTCTTGGATTTTTATGAAAGCCCACATCACAGATGGTTGAAAGTTTTTCCTTTACCAAAATAATTTTCAAATTCTCTGACAGCAACAGAGAATCCTACAATTCAATTCAATTCTGGCATAAACGACCTGGAGTTAGCCTCAGACTCCACAGGGCTAAGGCCTCAGACCCATTTCTGATGCAAGTCACAAATACCAGCTTCCTTCAGTCTCACTTGGCTGCAAAGTCAAGGGTTCCTGGCCTCCCCAGGTCTGATAAATAATTAAACCAACTCACAGAAGTCAGGAACGTGCTGAACTCACGTTGCAATTTATTATTATCTCAGTCCATTTTATGCTGCCATGCTGCCATGACAGAATACCTGAGGCTGGGTAAGTTATAATAAACAGAAACTCACCTGCTTTATTGTAGTCCCAGCTGGGAAGACCAAGATCGAGGGGCTATATATGACAAGGGCCTTCTTTCTGCATTATCCATGGTGGAAAGCAGAGGGGCAACAGAAGGCAAGAATGAGAGAGAACAAGAGATTGAACTCACAGCTTCGGGCCTTTTTGTAATTGGCATTTATAAGGGCAGAGCCTGGATGGCCCAGTCTTCTTTCAGTGGTCCACCTCTTAGCACTGTTGCCTCGTGGATTCAGTTTCCAACAATGCTCTTTTCAGGGGAATGTTTAAGCCTTATAAATCATAAAGCATAAAAATAAGCACCCAGATGAAGTGTTACACTGAGTGAGATCTGGGTGGGTCCTGAGCACAGAAGTCTCTGTCCCATGGAGCTGGGGTACTCCATTCTCCCAGCAAGGGGATGTCTTCACCATTTGGGAAGCTCTCCAAACCCCATTGTCTAGAGGATTTTATGGAAGTTTTATTGTGTAGGCAAGAGTGCTTTTCTTGTTGGTCGTTAGTGGTCGAATTTAACTTTCAGCTTCTCTTCTCTTCCAAAAGGTTAAGGATGAAGCTGAAAATTCCAACACCCTAATCCAGCTTGGTGTTTCTGGCAGCCAGTACCCATACTGAAATTATCTAGGAGCCCCTCAGTCAAGAGCCATTCTATTAGCCTGTTAACAATGTGCTTGTCACTGAAGATCTTGGGAGGGCCTTAGGACCTGCCTATTAGGAAACAGGGAGGAAGAACCAAATTTTTCCTGTACCACAGATCACCCCTTTGTCTTTGATCACGTATCTCTTTAAATTTTATTTATTTACCTGTTTATGTTTTTAGAGACAGGGTCTTGCTCTATTCCCCAGGCTGCAATACAGTGGCAGGATCAGCTCACTGTACCCTCAAAGTACTGGGCTCAAGGAATCCTCCTGCTCCAGTGTTTTGCCACTACTTCTGACTAATTTTTAAACATCTTTTGAAGAGATGGGGTCTCACTATGTTTCCCAGACTGGTCTTGAACTCCTGCCTTAAATGATCCTTCTGCTTTGGCCCCTCAGAGCACTAGATTACAGGCATGAGCCACTTTGCCTGACTGACTAGAGATACTGGCACATTACAAGAGTCCTATTTAGTTTAATAATTAGTCCAGTCCAACAACAGGGATGGTCTCAACGACATATGTCTTTGCCCTTTTAGGCATCTGGTATAATTAAGCTTAGAGACAACATCATCCCTTACACCTCTTTTGAGGAGTTTATGTAATATTGACTTTTCCTCATTATAAAACCCATTTATTCCTTCATGTACCCACATCTACTTTTCCTCCTCCTCTCCTAAAAAATTTTCAATTTGTAAGAGACTGAAGGTTCAGCTGCTGTGCTGGCCTAGACTACAGGCAGCAGTACTATTCTAGTATCTGCCTTCAGTCCGCTCCTGATCATAGAGGGCAGGAGTATGAAGGTACAGAACAAGTGGGCTATCTGGTCACCAGGCAATATAGCTGCGTTCACTGTTAACCCTGATTTTTCCAGATGAAGTGAAAGCACAACCCACTCTCCAGGCCCTTAGGAATTATTTCTCAATGATTTAAAAGTATATATACAGTTACTTGCATAGGAATCTGTTCTGTTTCTGACACTTTGTTACATCTCCAGTCCTGAGACCACTGCATCAGGTAGGAAAAAAGTCCTGCCCAGCCCTGGTGTGTCTCATCTCCCATCCAGATCTGATTCCCTTGAATGTCAAGTCCAGGGTAGGTTCCTTCCCTTCCTGCAGCCAGGTCAGAGTGATGTTGGCAGGTGAGAAGCCAGGTGCTCATCATGGCAGGGTGTGGTGACCCTCAGGGTCCTCCTTATCCTGACCACAAACCTGAGTGGCGGAGGCCATGACAATCTGGGGCTAAGCATGGGAACTGAATGAAGACACCCCCCCCGGAAGGCAAAGCCCCAGAGGGGATCCGTGTGCGTGGCAAGGCCCCACGGAAAGTCTTGAGGAAGTTCTGCATGGCTACCCTGTGACTCATGGTCGCCTGGTTATTCCCATTATATTATACTCCTGCCTTACAGGAATAATACATTTCAATCTCCCTTGGAAAAGCATAATGTAACCAGAATTGGAGGGTACAGTGTCTACAATGCCGGTAATAAAGCAGTCAATGTTTCAACATCAGCTACACCTCAGGAAATCAAGAATAGGAGAGGTCATAACAACCCAACCATCAATAGAATCAATTATTGTAACATTCACTGCAACAAAATGTACGTTTAACTATATGGCAAATGAAACACCTAGAGATTTTCTATTAAAGTTGTGGCATAAGGAATTAACAGAAACTGAGGTAAAAACTGTTATAGATAACATAGGTATAGTTAAACATCAGGTTAGTCATAAAACCAGAACCCCAAAAAATAAAGCTCTTAAGCCTTTACCTACTATTAGAGCAGGACAACATATGGAATATAATATTAATAATAGAGTTTGGTGGGCCCCTAGGGGTAGAAGCAGCATGCAAGATTTATCGTGGTTAGATCCTCCTTTACCTTACACCAGAGCTTATGATGAAGACATGGTTAGATGGGCTTGGATAGATGGCAGATATGTTAAATGAAACTCTCTGTCTCTCTGGGAAAGAATTAGACGTAGTAGCC
>NW_007256990.1:45695-52252 GCF_000164805.1 Carlito syrichta | reverse complement strand
ACATACAGTGTTTGTGATAATAATGAAATCATCTTGTGATTGTATAACCACAAAAAAATGATTAATTTATAATTTACTATAAATAAACGCAACCTGGTATGTTTGATTGCCAGAGTGCCTGAAAAGAAACTCTGGTCACGACTCTTCCTTCCCTCGCCTCATCACGCCTCCTTCTCGGGTCCCCGTGACCCCCCCGGAGCTGGCCTCCGGCACCTGAGGAGGGGACACTGGATGCAGGAGAGAGAGAGCGAGAGAGCAGAGAGGCGGAGTGTGGGTGGGACTTACCTCAGCCTCACCCTCACCCCTTAGTGTTCCTTCACAAGCCAGTGACCTCCCTCCCTCAGCCCCAGGACTTATAATGTCTCAGAAGGGAAGGGGAGGCCTGGGTCCTCACCACTCCCTGCAGGAAGCAGGAGTTCCATAATTGTGCCCACCTCCATTCCCACCACAGCTTTAGAGCCTGCCCCTGTGCAAAGACCTGGGTATGTGCCGAGGGTGATCCTGGAAGGTTCTTCCTTCAAATATCTGCATGGTTCAATTTCTTTCCTTCTCAAATCTGCTCAAATGGCACCTCCATGAGGCCCACCCTGACCACCCTATTTAAAATTGTTACCTGTATTACTTTGCATTGATTGTTGACTTTGCTTTTTTTCTTTTTTATCTCTTATTACATTCTCAGTACAAAAAAGATTTTTTCCAAGATGACCTTAATAATGTTTCCCATCCCACATGCTCTTTAGTAGTGAGATCTTTCTTTCCCCAACAAGAGCTGAGTCTAATCTCCTCCTCTTGGATCTGTGACTTTGCTAGAACATGTGGAAAGTGACGCTGCCTGACTCCGAGATTCTGATGTGGCTGCTTGAAATACCCGCTCCTGGAACCCAGGTGTGGAACTGGAAGCATCCAGGCCATGTTGAGCAGCTGGTGGAGGAGAACCCAACTACCTGGTTCACAGCCCCAGTGAGCTCCCAGCCCCAGCACGGGAGTCCTCTGGGGCAGTCGGGCTCCAGATAACAGCAGCCCCGGCCCATGTCACATGGAGCAGAAGAGCTTCCCAGCTGAGCCCTGTCAACCCACAGAAAAAAGAGGTAATGAAGGGTTTTGTTTTATTTTTAAGATTCTTTGTTGCTGCAATACATCCATACAATCTACTACTGTTGTTTTGTTTTTATTTTGCCTATCTTTCAGACTGTAAGCATCAGGGAGCAGGTGTTTGACTCTTTACATTAAATGACCACCAGGCCAAGAATAATGGCCTGAATAAGACAAGAATTTCTTAAAGCTGGATCTGAGACTGGAAAAGGGGAGTTATTGGTGTTTGGTTGTGAGGGCCAGCTCGAGCTGCCATAACAAAACACCACAGACTATGGTGGCTTACACAACAGAAATTAGTTTTCATAATTCTGGAGCCTGGAAATCTGAGATTAGGAAGCCAGTAGATTCAATTCCTAATAAGGGTTATTTCCTGGCTGGCAATAACCTTCTTGCTATATCCTTACAGGGTAAAGAGAACAGGAACTCCAGTCTCTTCCTCTTCTTATAAGGACACTAATCCTATCATGGTGGCCCCAACTTCTCAGCTTATCTGATCTAATTACCCCCAAAGGCCCCCACCGCATCATACCATCATATTGGAGATTAGAGCTTTAACCTATGAACTTGAGGGGCATACAAATAATCAATCCATTACAATATCTTAAGATTGAGGTGATGGGACTTTGGTTTCTGTTGAGGGCTCTCTTTTTGGCTTTTAGCTGGCCTCTTCATTATGTATTCATATGACTTTTCCTCTACATGCATACAGAAAGAGAGAAATCGCTGGTGTCTCTTCCTCTTGTAAGTCTTATGAGAGTAGGGCTCCACTCTTATGACCTCATTTAACTTTACTTTTCTCCTTAAAGGCTTTATTTCCAAATGTTATCACAATAGAGGTTAGGGTTTCTACAATTCAGTCATAGCATGACTGTGGTGTGTGTGTGTGTGTGTGTGTGTGTGTGTGTGTGTGTGTGTTTGTGGTGTGTGTGTGTGTGTGTGTGTGTGTGTTTGTGCTGCGGGTGTCCAGTGGTTGGTCCTGGAGTACTGAACCCTTCAAGACATACTGCTTAGTGCTGCCCCAGACTCATGATTTAGCCCACAAACATTACAGCCCAGCAGACCCTGACCACCAACAGATTTTGATGCCTCTTGGGTCCAGATGGGAACATCTAAGGTTGCAGGGATGTGGTGGCTGCTGCCCAGGTGGTAGCATGTCTCAGCAGCAGTGTTGTTGGCTCTGGGGATATCTTCCCAGGCTTCTGGACACCTAAAGTCCTGGTCTATAAGGTAGAAATGGGATTTGAAGTTGAGGCTGTGGATATCCTAAGTTCAGAGGTAGGGAATGGCAGAGAGAAGGATCTAGACCAAGGTTAGAGGTATTTGTGTCACCAGAGGAGAAAGAGACAACATCCCTGGGTCTGTGGGCAGAGAGCTGCAGAGGGGGCAGAGGCTACCTTGGGAACCTGGAACATAGGTAGTTGGTGGCCTCGGTCCTACTACAAGATTCTCATAGCCAACGATGATGTCTTGTCTCTTCTGTGTCCAGCACACAGTATTTCAGACTTCACTGGCCTGGCTCCAGCTATCATAGGTGAGGAAGGTAAGCTACTGTGACAGTGGGCTACTGAATGTTGGTTTCAGACATTACCATGAAATCCTAGGGCAGGGAGTGGGATGCTGGAAACCCCAAGAACTTAGGACAAGGACTGATCCATATGGGTGGGGCACAGACACCTCTCTCTGTATGGCCCAGGACCCAGAATATCCTTTCCAAACATGATCTCTCAGGAGACCCCTAGGCCAGTCCTTTCCATGTCATCCTTCTCCCTTCCCGGCTCCTTCCTCTCCTCATAACCTCTACCCTCTGATGTCCCTATTTCCTCCCTGTCTTCACTTCCTCAGGAGCCTCCCCCTTTCCTGGGTCTAAGGCCCCAGAGGCCACTCCTTCAAGATCCCAGAGTCTAAGACTCCCTGGACTGAGTCCCAGGTGGAGGGGCCTCGACCCTGAGAGGCAGTAGCAGAAACAAGTGACACAGACTCCAGAGTCTATGGTCTCATCCCAAAAAAGTGATGGCATCTCATATATCTGCTGTGTCCACTCAAAACCCAGGAACCACTTACTCTGGCCAGGAGACCTCACTCTGCCCTAAGGCGAGAGTCCTTTGTCACTCAATGCGGAGGTAACTTTTATATAAGCGTGGATTTTTTGAAACACAGATCCCAAATCTGACATGGGAGGCGGTGCCCTCTTCTTTGCAGGGCTCTGTCCTCCTGCTGGGAGCCCAGGGAGACCCAGGGGATGTCCTGGCTGAGCAAGTGAGACGGGAGCTCAGGTCCTCTGTCCTTACAGCTGTGGCCACACTGGGGCGCCGCTGCGCTGCCCTCGGATTCTGACTGAGCCGCTTGGAGGGGTCTGGGCTGCAAGTCAGGCAGAGATGGGTGACCCGGGACTGGGTATCCAGTGGATGAAGGAGGCTCTGAACAGTCCTGGACTCCACAAAAGTTTGAGGAGAGGAGGGCCTAGGAGTCTTGTGCTGTCCCTGAGGTTTTGGCCTCCTTCCTGCAACTCCTGGTTTCAGCATTTGATGGCAACACACTGGAAAATGGAAAAGTTGAAAAGTTTTCTTCTATTCCCTATTTTTTTCCCCTGTGCTCCTTCTCTTTTTTCATGGATATGAAATTCTTTTATTAATGTACATATTTTCCAGTCACCATATTCAATGTCTTAGCTAAGTTTGACATTTTACTTCATACTTTGTTTCTGAAATAATTATCAGGGCATAAAATATATATCTTGATATTTTTAGATAGTATTGGCCAAAAATTTTAGAAAAAAATAAGCATGCTTACCTGTTATATGCCTTTCTAAGTTAAAAAGATAATCTATATAAAGACACAGTGCCATTTATAAAGAATCGCCAGTAGTTTAAACATTGTAAAAGGTAAATTCAACTTCAATGCACTTGTAACAACATGTGTATAACTTCTTTTCAGGAAGGACACATGAGACATTGATGACTTGCTCATCTCTGGTTGGAGACCGGGGTGACTGTCGTCGGGGAGGGAGGAATTTTCCCCTGTAAGCCTTTTAGAATGTCTTGAAGGATCTTTTCAGAACATGTTGCATGAAAAATCCCTCTCATTGGCAAGACCCTCTCCAGTGACCACCCAGTTTACCCAGATGGGGCCCTGTGATGGGGTCTGGACTCAGGCCTCCACCGGGTCATCCTTTCCGGTTGCCCACGTGTCCACCCCTCAGAGCCTCTGCACTGCCACTCCTCTGCGGGAAGACTGGTCTCCAAGGATCTTCCCTGCTAGACTTTCTCCTCAGAGGTCCCATAGAAGTCCTCCCTGCACTGCCCGCCTCATGTGGACTCTCTAGCCTCCCTCTGACCCCACCCTGCTTTGCTTTTGTTCACAAACCGTTTTACCAACATTACAGAGTATATTTATGTTAATTGCCAAGTCTCTTTCCTGTAGAATACAAGCTTTGTGAGGGCATAGACAGGGATTTTAATTGTTCACAGCTGTATTTTTGTTGCCTTGAAAAGTGACTGATTGTTACTTCAAACATATTTGTTGAGTGAATGAGTGAATGTACACACAGATTCATATTCACACACAGACTCACATACACCAAAACAGTGACACAAAGATACTGTTACATATATTGACACAATTCTCTCTCAGATATTCTCCACAAATTAACACATTCACACTCAGGACACACACAATTGACACACTGACATGTTCTCATACACACCTACTCTTGAAGCTTCATTCAACGTGATCTTGTGAAAATTTCTCATGTCATTATGTATTATTAACTTTTAAATTTTCTCCAAATTATTGAAAAAAATTTCAAAGATTCCTTAGGTTCGAGAGAATACAATGGCCACCCTAGATCTAATTATGTCTTTTAGGTGTGTAATAAATTATATTTCTATAATTTTGCTGAAACAATTGAAATCACTGGCTGACATATTACCCTCATTCCTAAATACTTCAGTGCTCATCTGTTTAAAATAACGCATCAAACAATAACTGTATTATTACACTGAAGAAAGTTACCATCATTCCCTAATAGTATACAATCTCTGAGTAATGTAAAATGTTCCTGATTATTTCCCCATGACTTCCACCTAGAGGCAAGCAGAGCTGAGGGTCCCTCCACCCTCTCTGAGGCTCCATCTTCCTGCAGCTTCTCTCTCCAGCCCTGACAGCAATGTCCTGGAAAAAGGAAAGTAGAAATATTTTCTTCTCCTCCCTATTTCTTAGTTTATTTAAACTTCCCTGTTCACTCAGTTTTCCCTTACTAGGAACAACATTTCCATGTCCAAATGACATTCTGCAGTGTGGATGTGCACACTGGCACTGTCAAGACTGAGCACACAGCTCCCCTAGGCCTCCGTCCCCTCAGCAGGGCAGAAAAGGGCCCTGTGACAGGGTCATACGTGGTGCTCAGAAATCCCCCTTCCAGCAGCAGGACAGCCCTGAGACCTGGAGTGAGCACTCCCCTCTCTTAGGCACTCCATCCTGTCATCAGGAAGTCCAGAAAGGGTACAAATGATACTAAGACCCAACCACTCCAACTTTCCTCACCTCCACCCACAGAATCCAGGTGAGGCCCAGCCCTGCTCCTCCATCCGTCATTTCTCACAACCTCACCACCATCCTCTGCCTCGAGTCCACCAGGACGGACCTCAGCATGCCCTTTGCCTTGTTTCTGTCACTCACACTATGTCCCTAATACCCTGCACTTGTGTCTCCACAATGCTCTGCACACCCCTATCCTGTCTCCCTCCACACCCTTCCTCAACTTAGAAATCTTTCCACTGTGCTCTCTGGAATTCTCAGTCAATAATCAGCAAAACCTCCACATCCTCTCTTCAACAGAATCCTGGGTCTTCCTGAGGACACACCCCTTTCTGATGTCCTCTCACATGAAGAGTTCCCCCAAGGACCTTGTACCCATGGGCAGGGAAGTGGGGTGGTATCCTCGCTCTTTATTGTGGTTCTCAGACCCTTCTGCCTTCCTCCTCCCTAATGTCCCTAACCTGACATGAGATTAAGCTCCCACTCCTCCCCTTGTAGACATTCCCTCTGGGTCCCAGGCTGTACCTCTCACCCCTTATTCCTGTGGCTCTTGTCTCACTGTCACCCTCTCTAGCAGTGCTGTTTCCTTGATCTTTTGTGATGTCAACACACAGCAGATATGGAAGGCTGAGGAATGGTCCCCAAAGATGTCTAGTCTCCCATCTTTGGAACCTGTGAAGAGGTTGCATTACACGGCAAAAAGAATGTTATTGGTGTAAATAACACTAAGGGCTTTAAAATAGAGAGATTGTCCTGGACTATCTGTGTAGCCCAATAACATCACACAAGTCTTTAAATTAAAGACCTGCTCTGACTGGAATCAGATGCTGCAGAGGAGGAAGACAGAGGAGATGTGGCAGAGGGGAAGTCAGAGGTTCCAAGAGAGAGGGAGATTGGATGTGCCTTAGGGGCCATGTGTGAGGACC
>NW_007256990.1:33296-45675 GCF_000164805.1 Carlito syrichta | reverse complement strand
CTCCCACTCCTCCCCTTGTAGACATTCCCTCTGGGTCCCAGGCTGTACCTCTCACCCCTTATTCCTGTGGCTCTTGTCTCACTGTCACCCTCTCTAGCAGTGCTGTTTCCTTGATCTTTTGTGATGTCAACACACAGCAGATATGGAAGGCTGAGGAATGGTCCCCAAAGATGTCTAGTCTCCCATCTTTGGAACCTGTGAAGAGGTTGCATTACACGGCAAAAAGAATGTTATTGGTGTAAATAACACTAAGGGCTTTAAAATAGAGAGATTGTCCTGGACTATCTGTGTAGCCCAATAACATCACACAAGTCTTTAAATTAAAGACCTGCTCTGACTGGAATCAGATGCTGCAGAGGAGGAAGACAGAGGAGATGTGGCAGAGGGGAAGTCAGAGGTTCCAAGAGAGAGGGAGATTGGATGTGCCTTAGGGGCCATGTGTGAGGACCAAGAGAGGACTCTAGGAGCTAAGGGTGGCTTCTGGATGGCAGCCAGCAAGGAAATGGGGACATCAGTCCCACATCTGCAGGGAATCAAGTTTAAACAACAACTTGAATGAGTTTGGAAGTGAATTCTTCCCCAGAATCTCCAGGAATACCATACCTTGATCTTAGCTCCCTGAGATCATGTCTGAATTGTTGTAACCCACATAACTGTGACATGATAAATAGTTACTGTTTAAAGCTCTTATCTGTGGTAATTTTATAACAGTGACAGACACCCGTGCAGCAGAGGATGCCCTTGCCCCCTGGCTTCTCAGATCCCAGAACTCCCCTCCTCCAGGACCTTCTCCTCTGCTCTGCCTGGGCCTCACACTGTTGCGATTCTGAGACGTTGTCATGGTCAAGACTCCCAGCCCTTCCACAGTCTCAGTGTCATACTTCCTACTCTCTGGTCATCTTCCCACTCGTCCCCTTGCTGGGTGGCCATAGGCTCTGAGGACATTGATATGATTATTTTATCACACATTGTAATGAAATATCTGGAAACCACTCATTGCATGTGTGCCTGTTTCCTGGTTTGGAGTCCACCCTGTGGTACATCAATTCCATTACCCTTTACCCACCCTGGAATTAACAGTCTACTGATCCTGCCATCTACCCATTCTCCCTCAGCCTTGGTGTCCTCTCCTCCCTCCTCACACATTTTGAATTCTGGGGTGAATAACTCCAATCCCTCCCTGCCCTCCCTTGCTTTGTCATACTTCCTTCACAAACTACTCAGCTGTGGTTTCTGCCTCTACCTGCTCTGCACCTGCCCCATGAGCTGCAGGAGGCTGGAGAGCAACACGCAGTCATGCTGACTGCTCTCTCTAACGTCACCCCCTAACGTCATGGGAGTCTAACCCATGGCCAGCCATCACTCTCTCCCTGCATGAGGCACCCTCAGTCTCCTCCTGCCCTAGCAGACTCTTCCCACCCTCTTTCCTTGTTTACACACTTACTCCTCCTTCCTCATTTTTACTGTAGTCAATGATCTTGCTTCCTATTCACTGGGAAAACTGATACAGGAGAATATGATGTTCACAGATTCCACCACCATCTGCTTGTGCATTGGCAGCTATACCACATGCCGGGCCTTCCACCATGTGGATGGTTATTGGAGGTCAAACATTCTGCTCCTAGCTGGGGCGAGTCTCTCTGCTGATGCCCAAACCCTCATCTCTCCTCGTCTACTCACAGGCAGTGGTTCATTAGTTCATCTCTGTTTTCTCTTGTGTCATTGCCCTTTTCTCTCTCTCCAATAAATCATGTGGAGTTACAAGAAGGCACATCCCAGCCCTCAGCTAGGGAAAGCATCATTAATAATTGCCCAGCTGTTGCAGCCTGAAATCTGTCACCATAGTCACTCTGAGACCATGCTTATCAAAGGTTTCTTTCAGCAAATGATTGAGGACAGAAGGAAAACTAAGTTCCTCCTCTGAGGACTGACTGAGGCTCCAGGACTCCCTGATGTGCTTTCTGAATTTCCTGAGCCTGCACTGAGTCTAGAAAACTTCCAGCCAGCCTTCCCTCCCTCTCTTCCTCATGGGGGTTCACACTTGCATCACAGTCTGCTGTCTGGCTCATTCTTTTCTGTCTTCCTCCCCATTTCTCTCACAAGCATCTTCCCTGATAATATTTTCACATTTAATACTGTATTGAGGTCTACTCCAAGGGCACCCTAACTAATACAAGTGGTATCAGGAGTGTTCCAAGGACATACGAAAAATGTAAGGACTTGGGATGAACTCACCCACCAGCTGGCAGAGCATAAGGATGCCATCTAGGCTGGTAGGTGAAGAAAGTCCATGGCACAAGGTCACAGCTGAACTCCTGTGGATGGCCCCAGTGGTGACCTGAAAAGGTGCTCTGGTTAGGAGGTGCTATGGCAGGTGGGATGATACAAGTCTTTGCATGATGGAAAAGGAGGGAAACCTAAAAAGATGATGGCAATGGCTGGTTCCTGCTAGGCAGTTTTGGTACCTATGAAGGGATGATGAGAATCTGAGGATTCTTCACAGAGTTCCTGGGTACATATGAGAGCCTCTGCAGTGTCTTAGGAGAGGGATTTATCTCCCATAGAGGAAGGCAGACACAGTGGAGTGGCAGCTGGAGACATCATTGTGAGGGTCACAGTACCTCAGAGATGCCTGGACCCTCAGCCAGGGCAGGACTGTAGTGTGAAACTCAGAGCCCTGACAGGGAAACCTGAGGTTTTGCAGACGGGAACACGGTTATCCTGTGATTATCTCCAGGATTCCCTGGGCTTGCAGAGAAGGCTCACCCTTCTCTAGTGATGGCTCCCGCTTCCTGTGCTGGAAGACGCTGCAGATGTCTCACCCTACGATGCAACAGGAAGCCCACTCAGGAACTCTGCAAGAACTAGCCGGACATCCCTGTAGGGCCCGAGGAGCACTTCTGGAATTGTAATGTGAAGGTGTTTGGTCAAGGGGCCAGAATGTCAGGCTGAATAAACAAAAATTCTTTGGCTGATGGATTACTTCCTCAGGACAGAGTTTTATCAAGGACCCCAGGGCATGGGGCACTCTGGGGATAGCTTTCCATATCATAGAAAAAATGTTCAACTCTCAACAAGTTAGACATGACTTAGTAGCCCTGGAAAATGTAGTGGATGGGATAACAAGGCTGAGGGAAGAGATCATATGGGTTGGAGACTTTATGTGATGCCAGAAGTCCCACTAGGGTCATGATCCACAAGAGGGCCCAGAGGGCGAACCTTCCACTAGAACCTCAGAAAAGTGCTAGTAAGAGGGACCTGCATCACTAAGATGTTTGAGGGTATTGTTCTCTGCAGGGCAAGGATGATGGCAGAAATGGTGGTCTCGGTGTTGGTCTCATTAATATCCATGAAAAGGATGTGGCCCTGAAGAGATAGAGACTGGTGGTGGCAGTTACCTATAAAAGACAGAGGACCTGGTTACCATGACAACCCTAGAGGAGCAGCCAATGGGGCTTGACCTGCAGGAAGCTGTCAGGATGGTTAATAGGTGTGATGTCCCAGGGTCAGAATAGACAGGCAGTCAACAAGTTTCTACTGAATTTCTATGATAAAAAAGCAAGAATTGAGGGGCAAGAAGCTGAGGGTATTTGACCCAATTCAAGGTCATGATCCGATTCTCCTACCTAGAACTTTGCCAAGTTTCAGATTCAGAACACAGTGAGGAAGGAGGTGTCCCTATCCTTAGAAGGAAGGAACCTGGAGTCCCATGCAAGTATGTGCTGGGACAATTTCCCCAGTCCTCTGCAAAGGAACCAACAGCCAATTACTCTGTAGACTGTACACTGAGAAAGGGAAAGGGTCCGAATTTTGAGGAGAATTGTACATTGGATTTGAGTTGACATTAATGCCAAGATGTCCACAGCATCATCACATCCCCCAGCACAGTGGGGGCTCACAGATGCCAGAGAATAAACCTGGCACACTATGGCTCATCACGGGACCACTGGGTGCATACATCCAACAGTGGTTATTCCTCCACTCCGAGTGGGATGAACACCATGTTTATTTATAGTTTATTTTTAGTTAATTTATAGTTCATTAATTCAACTCTGGATATCCTGTAGAATATGAAATCAATTCATTTCATTGACATCATCATGTTGGCTGAGATGGATGAGAACAGAAAGAGAATATGCTAAAGGCGTTTGTAAAACACATGCTTCAGAAAGAGAAAGATAAGTCTCACAGAGCTTCAGAAGTGGCCACAACTTCTGAAGTTTTCTAAGTCGAACCAATAGGACCATGCAGAGGTATCTCCTCCACACTATTGCACCCTCCATCTTCATTGCAAGAAGGAAGTACCTTGCATGATGAGCCTTTTCTGATTCTGACAACAACATATTGCACATCACCACACATTGCTTTTACCCACAAGGTTGGTGACACAGGAGGAGGCCAGCTTTGAGTGGGGCCTGGACAGGAGAAACAGATTCAGGTCATGGTACAATCAGTCACCATCCCTCAGAGCCCTTGGAGCTGGAGGTGGCAGTAGTGAGAAAATATGCAGGGTGGAGCTAAAGCAAGCATGAATGGGAGAGTCACAATGGAGGGACCTGGTGTTTTGGAATAAGGTCATGCCATCCACAGGAGAGATATGTTTCCTTTATAAGCAATGTTTGGTGTGTTACTGACCCTGATAAGATAGAATACAGGGCCACTGGACACCAAACAACCTTGTGACTCCAAGTGCCATAGGGATTAGTTTCTGGGTAACCCACAAAGACATAGACTGGACAGGCCCATCAGCATCCATCAGAAGACGGAAATGGTCCATCTGGGCTGAGCCTGAATCTCATGTTAACTCCCCCCCCGAAACACTCACCCCCGAAGTGGCACTGAACAATCAAGTAGACAGTTTTAATTTAGCAGGTCTTTGCCATTGGTCAATCCAGACATGGCAGGATGGGCACATGAATGGAGCAAACATAGTGGCAGGCATGAGGCTCTGTATGGGTCTTGCAGCATTAACTTCAACCTAGCAAGGTTGATTCAGTTGCTGCCACCTCTGAATGACCAACTTGTCAGCATTAGAGGTCAATGATGCACCCTGATAGAGCACTATTTGTTTAGTTGACAAACTGGCCTTTAAATGAAGAATTAACAATATCAAGTATCTTTCTTACTTGAAGGGCCAGAGGTTCATCCTTACAGAGGTAGACATCTATCCCATCGGTGGGTTTTTCTTTCCTGTCTTCAA
Organism: Carlito syrichta; assembly: GCF_000164805.1. Taxonomy (NCBI): domain Eukaryota; kingdom Metazoa; phylum Chordata; class Mammalia; order Primates; family Tarsiidae; genus Carlito; species Carlito syrichta. The sequence continues at coordinate 40,475 of NW_007256990.1, read as the reverse complement.
ACCATCAGCCAGTCCCACCATCCCAGGTTTGTTGATATTCCTAATCCACAGACTCAGAATTGCTCTTAGTGCAGTATCTTTCTGAGGGACCCACTTGACATACAGGAGGGTGCAGCATGGCCAGGACACTGGACTCCACTGGTCATACCATAATCAGTACCATCCATAGTCTGTGGGCCACGCTGAAGTCTGGAGAGGCCTTCTAAAGTCACAACTGGGCCAGTCATGGTGGCTTACACATGTTGTCTTAGCACATTGGGAGGCTGACACTGAAGAATTGCTAAGCCCAGGAATTCTAGACCATCCTGGGCAACATAGCAAGACCCTGTCTCTACAAAAAATGAAAAGTATTGGCCAGGCACAGTGACTCATGCCTGTTAATCACAGCACTTTTTGAAGCTGAAACAGGAGGATTGCATGAGGCCAGGTGTTCAATACCAGCCTGCCAACATAGCAAGACCTCATCTCTAAAAAAAAAAAAAAAAAAGAAAAAGAAAAGAAAAGAAAAGAAACAAGAAAAGAAAAAAAGCACAACTTAGTTAACTTGGAAAAACTCACAACAAAGAATAGAGTATCATCTTTCAAACCACTGTGCATTGATTGAATCAGAGATGTCTCTGAGTTGCTGTGTTCTCAGTAGGAAGAACACATAGGTTCAGAACCAAAAGTGGAAGCAAGTGTGGCTCCGTGCCCCATTCCTTAGATTTAACTGCTGAGGGTTTTGCACTTCTCATTTCCCAAATTTGGCCTCTGCTGGGTAAGAGGTCCCGGATTTTCAGATGGGCAATTGGGCAAGGTGACAAATGTAAGTTCATTGAGCTACATATTACAGTTTTCCCAGGGAAGTTTGGACAGTACATACTCAGAGACCAGCATGTGAGATGAGAACTCTCCTCGTCTCCAGGTAGGAGTGACTGACTCTGATCCCCAGAAGGAGGTAAGGCTGTTGTCACATGATGGAGGCAGGAGGAGTGTGTGGAACCCAGGGGTTCACTTGAGGACTTCGTGGCTCCCCTTGCTCCATTGCAAGTGTGAGTGAAATTGTCTAGCAATCCAGCACCAGAGGGCTTGACTCCCCAGAGCTCAGACTCCTCAGGAAGGAAGGTCTGAGTCTCACTCCTGGGTAACCTACCAAGCCCCCGCTCCTGTTTCTGAAATCCTCAGCAGCGTTGCTGCAGAGGCCTTGCTTCCCATGGGCTTTTCCTAGTGAGTGATGGGCCATAGCATAGGCACCAAAGCAAGCACATTCCTGGGAGACAGGGAACTCCTCTGGTGGCCAGCTGTGGCTCAAGGACTCCTCTATGGCCTTGCTCAACTCTTTTTAGGTTGCCTGTTTTATAGGATGCATCCATCAAACCTCTCCTTCTGTCCATCACTTGGGGGTCAGACTTGCATTTTGGTCTCCCACCCCTCACAGGGCTTTCTGACTCCCTCCCCATATTTTCTGATAGGTGTGTTCATAAAATGCGGAATAACTCAAATTCATTCAGACATTTGCTTCTTGGATAAAGACTGATAAAATTGTTTTCTTCTTCACACCAATGACCTCTTACTTATTCCAACTTGTAAAATTCTTCTCTTTATCCAACATCTCCCACCCAAATTGTCTTCAGTTTGCCAGTCTTTGTATTATCTCTTTGGGTTACTATATCTTTCTTGTTTAAACCATCTGATTTGAGGGTAGTTTTTTATGTAGCAATAGGTAACTAATAAGCCTCTCCTAAGTTTCTATTGGCATGATGCCAAGTTTGCAGCATTTTTCACTTATCCATGGGGTGCAAATGTTGCATGAGGTTAGCTGGTCACAGTTCATCACATTTGCCAATTCTCGCATTGACTGACGTGGATCATCATGGATTAAAGTGTTTACACGGTCTTCAGCAAAGTCCAATAATCTTCCTCAATGTGGAGAATCACTCAGGTCAAAGTGTCCCTCTTTGAAATGACAGAACTATTTTCTAGCTGTGCTTTCCCTGATGGCATTCTCCCCATAAATGGCACAAATGTTTCAAGTAGCCTCCACTCCCGTTACTCCTCTGTTAGACTCAAATAGTAGAGAATGTCAGAAGTGTTTGTTTTTCTCCACTTGACACTTCACCTTCTTTAGCTCATGAACGGCACTTTCTTAAAATCTGCAAATGCAAGGCATATTCACAGGCACAACATTGTTATTCCAGGTGACAAATGACGATAAACAAACTCCCAACACTGCAGTGTTGCCATGTCAAAAACAAACACTACAAACTTATATATCAACCTAATATATTCCGTAGGCATTAGTACTCTCGCTCTCTCTCACTCTCTCTTGCTCTGTCTCCCTCACAAGGATCAGGAAGAATACATTTCTTTTTCTTTTTTGTAGAGACAGAAGTCTCACTATATTGTCCAGGCTGTTCGCAAACTGGTGGCCTCAGGCAATCCTCAGGCAATCCTCAGGCCTTGGCCTCCCAGTGTGCTGGGATTACAGACAGGAACCTATATGCCAGGCCTACATCTCTTTAATTTCCTTGCATTTCGATAATATTATTTCAATTGCTGTTTTCAATTCCTTTCCTGCCGTCCTTTTTTTTTTTTGAGTTGGAGTCTCACTCTGTCGCCCAGACTGGAGTGCAGCGGCCGCTCCCGGCCACCGCAGCCTCAACCTGCTGGGCTCTGGTGATCCTTCCGCCTCAGCCTTCCAAGTAGCCGGAATTACAGGCACGCGCTACCACGCCCGGCTGATTTTTTGATTTATTGTAGAGATGAGGTCTCGCTGCCCAGGTGGGTCTCGAACCCTCAGGCTCAGGCAATCCACTCACCTCAGCCTCCCAAAGGCGCGGGATTACAGGCTGAGCCACCGAGCCCAGCTGCCTGCCGTCCTTTAAAAAAAAATTTAGTTTGTCTTTTCCTCTTCCTTTCTTCTTTCCTTGTGTCCTTCCTTCCTCCCTCCTTCCTTCTCTCCTTCCTTCCTTCTTTCCTTCCCTTCATCTCTTTTTTCCTCTTTTATTGTGAAAGATTCCTAACATATGACCTAACTCCATGTACTTATGCTAAAATGAAGCATTATCTGAATCTATAGCTACAGTATGTGGAATAAAAGTAAAGGAAGTTATTAGCATAATCTGAAATAATGCCTGGGGGTAATTCTGCACCCAAGAATGTGGATTTTAACTCTTAATTCCTCACTTTCAGCTGAGTGTTTCAGAACACATGAGCAACATACACTCTTGCATATTCCTGGTAGGTGTTTAGATTGATACAAGCACCTTGGAAATCAAATTATCCTTATTTAGTATGATTAAAGCCCATACACTATCTATTCTCACCACCCTATTCCTGATCATATACTCTGGGACTTTCTTATCTATGCACCCAGGAGTATATACATTAATGTTTATGGCAAAAACAAGAATCAACCACAGACACATCAATAGGGAAGCAGAAACATTGGCATATAATCATAAAATGTAAAACTTCATCAGTAAAAATAAATGAATGGTGACAACCTCCCACATCAGGGGTAACTCTCTTACACATAATGTGCATCACAGAAGAATACATGAGGAACGAGACTGCTGTACAGGAAGTTTAACACAGGCAAAACTAACTAATATTTGGCTTGAGAATATATACACTTATTGTAAAAATCTTTAGAGAAATGCAAGAGAGTAGCAAACACAATACTCAGGAGAGAGGCTCCTTCTGGAAGATGGGATTGGGCAGCAGTGTATGACAGCTTCATACATTCTGTTTCATAGGTTCTTCATAGGCTCTGGCAGTGCAGGTTGTCAAGGTAGTTACATTGTCACGACTCTTTACACTGCACTTTTCCAATTGCAGCTTGTGAACAATTCCTGGATTTTTTTTTTTTAATGAAAGAGAAAAAGAAATGTCAAAGTTCATTGCAAGCATCCTTAGAAAGAACTACTCACATTGGAACAAAGTCACTGCCAACTGTAATGAGCCATGTGACAGAGAGGACCAGGATGCCGTAAAAATTCTTGGCTAGAAATAGACCATGTGATCATTGGCTCACTGGCTTCTCTCTAGATTTTCTGGTGTACAATGTTCTGTCTGACCTGCAAGCCCTTTCATCTTGCAATGATTTGATGTGTTACTTACATTTTATCAAACACACAATTGATTATACTTTTACAGAATAGGAAGAACACATTGTTCATTAAAATAAATCAAACAGGAAAACATAAAGGAATAGCCAACAACAAAATAGCAAACGTGAATAAAAGACACAATAGAGCCACTTTAGAAAAAACTGTAGAAGCACACGATAGCAGTGCTGTTTAGAATCATGTTAGTATCCAAATCACTTCTAACACATCTCATTAAAAGACAGTGAAAGGTGCTACACTTATTGCAGGATGACAACTGAATACCTTTATTGCTATTGGAGTTAAACATTTCTGCTGAGGCATCAAGCCAAAATTGTCACCACGCTAAGGTGTATGACATTAAGGTATGAGATTCAATTTTTAAATTGAAAAGCAGTCTGATTAGGCAAGCATTTTTGAAGATGATGTTTGAAAAAGAAAATTGGTATATTTGGCATTCTTAAACTCAATTTGAAATGTCTTAGGAAAAAAAAAAGCTGGTTATTATTTTAAAGGCATTATTGGCATGGCACCTAAGTTTTGGAATTATTTGATCTAGCTGCTCTAGGTTCACAATTTTGTTGAAACTTACTGAAGAGGACATTAGTATTAAAGGTATTTGCACCAGGCGTGGTGGTTCATGCCTGTAAACCAGCACTTTGGGAGATAGAGGTGAGAGGATTGCCTGAGTTCAGGGGTTTGGGACCAGTCTGAGCAACTTGGTGAGACCTCCTCTCTGCAATAAATCAAAAAATTAGCTGGTTGTGGTGGTGCTTGTCTGTAGTTCCAGCTACTTAGAAGACTGAGGCAACAGAATCGCCTGAGCCCAGCAAGTCAAGTCTGTGGTGGCCGTGAGCATGCCATTGTATTCCAGCCTGTGGTATACCGTGAGACTCCTACTCAAAAAATAAAATAAAATAAAAGGCATTTGCTAGAAAAACATAAAGATATTGTAGTTTCTGTTGCAGGGTTTTTGGGGGGGAGGGAGGCAGGGCCAAATGCTCTGTGATGTCTCAAATTTTAATCATTACATTTAAAAGAGAAGTTTGTAGCATTAAGAAAAAATAAGAATGAAGAAACATTTGATATTAAAATATGAAAGAGTGGCACCTCCTTTGGGCCCCCTTCCACTGTGGGAGCTTTTCTGTCCTCAATAAATTCTGCTTTCTCACTTAAAAAAAATAAAATAAATTAAAAAATAAAATCTGAAACAACAATTAAAATTTTTCTTTTAACATGTATTAAATTCTTGGATACTTCTTCCTTTCAGAGTACACCTCTTGACTTCCTCCTTGTGAGTGTGGCCTGAATTTAATGACTTAATGACAGCGATAGTGTCACAATTTAGTAGTGACACAGGTTTATGGGGTCTTAGAGGAGAAGAGGACCTGAGGAATGAGAGAGAAGGACTGAAGAAGCAAAAGGTGAGGAAAAGAGGCAGAGGCAGAGGATTCTGAAGCAATAGAATTCTCAGATTTAAACACAGCATTTTATAGAATTTTAATACATCCATCTACAGAGCCTAGCGAGGTGTTCTTTGCATTTGGTAACTAATTCATTTGTGGGACTGTTTAAACTAATGTCCTCTAAAGGTAAATCAGGTTTAAAAATACATTTTTAAATAAAATATGTACACATCTCAGATATGAGTTGTTCATAGAAATAGGCAGAGCATGAGCACGGATGAAGGGTGTTTTGACTGTATTGGGCACTTTCAACTCTGAGTTGATTAGAGTCTGCCCAGGCTCCTGGTTGCAACATACAGTAACAGAATGTGCTTCTTTGTATTGAGGAGATGTCCTGGACTCATATACAGAAACTCAGAACTATGAATGGTGGCTCAGCCTGTAATCCCAGCACTTTGAGAGGCTGAGATGAGAGGACTGCCCAAGTTTAGGGGCTCAAGACCAGCCTGGGAAACTTGGTGAAACCTTGTCTCTACAATAAATCACAAAAATTAGCCAGGTGTGGTAGCAAGCATCTGTAATTCCACCTACTTGGAAGGCTGAGGCGGAAGGATCACCTAAGCCCAGCAGAAGGCTGCGGTGGCCATTAGCTGTACCACTGTACTCCAGCCTGGGTGACAGAGTGAGATGCCGACTCAAAAAAAAAAAAAAAAAAATAGACAACCTAGAGTTACAGATACGTAGGCTGGGAAAGTCAAATTTGGGAGCTTTGTGAGTGTAATTGTAATATGTTTAGACACCTTTCTATATGAAGCGCCAATATCATTTCTTTTACAGATTAGATTCCTGATCTAGATTCAGGGGTTACCAAGATCGAGCTACCCACCGCAGTGAACGAACAAAAAGGAAACTGGTCTCCAAAAGACTCTGGTGCTTTCAACCACAGCTCCAGCTTTAAAGAGGAAACCCCTGCTCGTCCCCTCCACTCACAGGTGAGCTTACTCTGGTATCAAGTTCCCTGAGATGAGTTTTCTTCTAGAAGAATACAAGGGGGAGACGATGAGTGGAAGTAGGGCTTCTGCTCAGGGGGAAGGATTCCAGGACAAGAAGTGAAGGGAAAGGGGCTGGACCCCTCCTGGGGATCTCTCCCTGGTTTCACAGAAAGATCCTGGGCCAGGACTCAGGGAGACAGCGTGTCAAAGAGCTCTCGGTGCAGGAGCAGAGGGGTCAGGGCCAAGTCACAGGTCCCCTGGCGTGGCTTTCACTGTCTTAGGCCCCGCAGGGGCGGTGTCTGGGGTGGGGAGACCCAGTGTTGGGGATTCACCAACCCTTGAGTTTCACTTCTCTCCCAGTCGGTACTGGATTATTTTTCCTGGATATTCGTGACGCGGCTCCACTTCTCCCTCCCACTGGGAGTCGGGTTTGTAGAGAAGCCTCAGCGTCGCAGCGGTTCCCGGCAATAAAGTCCCCAAGAACCCACAAGGACTCAGATTCTCGCCAGACACCCAGAATGCGGATCATGGCGCCAGGAGCCCTCCTCCTGCTGCCCTCGGGGGCGGGGGCCCTGGCCCTGGCCGATACCCGGGCGGGTAAGTGCGGGGTCGGGAGGGAAACGGCCTCTGCGGGGAGAGCGAAGGGACAGTTCAATTGGGGCGCAGGACACGTAAAGGCGCGTCTTGGTCGGC